>NC_043995.1:10530000-10670000 GCF_902150065.1 Myripristis murdjan | reverse complement strand
TATGTGTGTGTGTGTGTGTCTTTGTTTGTATTAGAAAGAACTGAAGGGAGACGCAAACCAAGAAATTGTTTAAGTCATGACACTTAAATAAGGTGGAGAATCATTGTTATGATTTTTTTTCATAAACACAGAATTTTAAAACATTTTGTTTCAGGATGCAGTGCATTGGAATCCTCTGACTACATGTGACAGGTATGGAGGCAGAAAATGCTTCATTATAACATTATTGATTAGTATTAATAGTATTGATATAGATTAAACAGCACAGAGGTAACAAGTAGGCGTTGAGCAGAAGAGCACAGTCTTTTTGAATTGTCTTGTATTCTGCCTTATTAGATTCCAGGCTATGGGAGGTGAGGTAAAATACCTCAAGGTGACTTGTGATTCACTGTGATGTGAGTGGTCAAAACAAGCTTTCCTTTTCATTGTTGCACCCAAGCACTGCAATGTCAGATCTGTGATTTATTCAATGTAAAGACTCTGAGGCCTTGAGGCCCAGCTCTGTGCCAGTTACACATGCACAATAGCCCTTATAGTATACAAGTGTACAAGCCTTACACGCACGCAACACTGTTGTTCCCAATAATGAAGAACTGTTTGTATAAGTCTGTTTTATTTGCTTTTATATGATTTTGTTAGTGTTGTGTTTGTGGTGGTGTGTTGCATCATTCCTTAACAGTATTTTAGAATAAGGCTGCATCAGCTGCTGTAATAATCACTGATAGATGTAAACAGATACTTCAGAGTGGACTTTTTTCTCTCTAATTCACCTTAGCATCAACAGTATTCTGGGTGTTAACAGGCAGTTATTCCTGATAATCGCTCACCGATTGGATCAGCATCTAGCAAAATTTACATTCCAGACCCAACAGCAGATATTCAGCCTCATTTGAAATACATACAGACTTGTCCTTGTTAATTCATTTACCTGCTGTCAGGCTAGATTCTCTCACGCCTGCTTAACACTGAGGTGATTATAATCGACAACAGTCATACTCTATTTTCTGTAAGGAGTGCTTTATGTGAAATAACAGTCTTCCTTTGTTTAAGGCTGTTCATCAGAAAATGTGAAAGGGCAAAGCAGGCATTGGAACAGATCGAGGTAATGTGATGAAAGGATTAATCGTGTCTAAATTTTGCTCATAACTGACATTTTTGAGCCCCTTTTACCTTAAAGCACCATTGATAGACCATTAAGTCCTAACCTTACCATTACTGGTAAAATTACTATGCAGCGATTACAGACCCCGTGCTCTAATCTCAAGTTGGATGGAAATTATCATAGTAGCCCTGCTGCTATACCCAACCATTGGGGTACATCATAAATACTGTGTGGGCTGTATGAGGGCATTTGACAAAAGCAGGTACTACCAGGTCATGTAACACATCACTCTGCCTTTGAACATACCATTCATGCTGCTCTGGCATGGTTTTAGTATAAATCAGGCTTTTTGTGCAGTCTTTCTATGGTATTTTTGTCCATTTTTGTGAAATAAGCAATCTATTTGAACAGTGAACATTCCGTAAACTCTGTTTTCTGACATGCTGTGAGGGAGTGAACGCCTGATGATATCACTTTGGAAAATGTCTCCATGCAATCTAACCAGTATTGCTGAAAGGCAAGACCGAAACCAGTCAGCTTTCATTGTACGCGCTTATGGGATTTTTCACTCTTCCCTGTGTCTTTTCCCTGTTTTTATGAAAATTAAAATTTAAACTCTATTGGAAAAAAAATCTTTGTTTTCAAAGCTTTATTCTCTATAATACTAATCTAATCTCAATTGAGAACTAATGCTTTCAGTATTAATATTTTATCAGTTCTGACTTTATTTACAGCATAAATTATTTGGTGTCATGGGTCTACCTCCAAATTATCCCTGCCAGCCAACTGGTCCAACAGCAGAACTCCCTCAGCTCTCTGACTTTATATAGAAAGTATAACCTGAATTTTCCACCAATAGCCACAGTTTGGAGGCAGTGTAAGTCTGTGAAATGTCATAGATTTTGATTGATTTTCGAGGCCAGAATAACCCTGCATTTGTTGACACTTGCTGTCAGCCCTGACAGCATTCAAAAACTGGCTGCTGTCTGCTTTTCTGTGCTGTTCTGCTGTTCACTTACTCACAGCGCTGTATGTTTGGAGCCAGTGTTGTTTGGTCATGTATTGCTTACGAGAGTGAATTGCTGTCTGTGTGTGCTCGAGGCTGATTCCTTATCATACTCGTCACCCCACACAGAAATACTGTCCCAGTTTATTACTATTTTCTCTCCAGCATTTTTGTTGCTTTTTGGAAAATCCTAGGTAGGCTGGTAGGCTGGTAGAGGCCGGACAACAGAGGCCCAAAGATAGATTGTGTGTGTGTGTGTGTGTGTGTGTGTGTGTGTGTGTGTGTGTGTGTGTGTTTGTGTTCAGCTAGAAACCCATACACTTAAAAAGCAAAAAATCGTAGTGATACCATTTGTTAAGGCTAACCTTTTCACTTTTCAATATGCCCAGAAGAAAGGCACAGACATGCACATTTACACGGAAACACATGCATTTACACACACACACACACACACACACACCCGCGCGCGCCCATGTAGCCTGTAGATGCATTCAGAGGGTGCTACTGATGGAGACTAATAGAGAGCCAGCTCTTCTGGACCAGTCGGGGGTCTGCTTTTTTATTGGTTTATGTCCAAGCTGATGTCCAATCATCTGCAGTCTTCCTATGTTGGAATTGAGTGCTACTTTCTATTCTACACTGCATTTCTCTCTCTCTCTCTCTCTCTCTCTCTCTCTCTCTGTCTCTTTGTGTGTGTGTGTGTGTGTGTGCGTGCGTTTGCCTGGCCACTTCGCCTGAATTCTCCTCACAAACAACCTGTCACATCCCGTCTGTAAAGTGGGCTTGAATGTAGGGCTCAGCACAGTATGGGGTTGGTATATCTATGTCTGTGTGTGTGTGTGTGTGTGTGTGTGTGTGTGTGTGTGTGTGTGTGTGTGTGTGTGTGTGTGTGTGTGTGTGTGTGTGTGTGTGTGTGTGTGTGTGTGTGTGTGTGTGTGTGTGTGTGTGTGTGTGTGTGTGTGCATGCGCGCGCGTGTGTATCCTAAAATGCAGGACTGCTCACAGTATGGGATTGATGGTCTGAGCCAGTGGCCCATCTCATCATCCAGCCCAATCCTGTTAAGCAAACCTTGATTTCTGCCTCAGTAATGTTAAACTAGCAGTGATACCACCCTCGCCATCCACAAATGGGACCAGCCATCTATAATTGACTTTAGAGAAGGAGTCGAGGTTGGGGGGGTGGGGGCGTGATTAGGGGTAGAGGGTAATGGAGAGGCTGGTGGAGTGAGATAGGCAGAGACAGTTGTGAGGAGAGAGTGAAAATGTGTGTGTGGGAGAAACACACAAAGAGAATTTCTATCCCCGACTCACCCTTATCTCCACAAACCGCCTAGGGTTATTTTTAAATGAGTAACATGCGGAGGCTCGCTCGATGCTGCTGAGATACTCCTGTAACATTTTGTTTTGAGCATTTTTTGTTTGTTTGGTATTAAAGGTGGACTTGTTTGACATTGGCCTTGCTGTTTTTCTTCCTTTGCTACAGGTGTAGCTGAGGCTGTGATGGTGGATGTTTAATAGATGCATAGGAGTCTTAGAGGAGTTTGTACGCTGGTGTGTTCGTGTTGTAGGGGTTGTGAAATACACTCCATTTTGTGCGCAATTCAGGTTTTTCTTTCTGGTGCCCAAGTTTGAGAAAACATAACATACCTAAGTGGGCACTTGAGGTAATGGTTGCATAACTGCAGCTTGTCACATTTTTCTGTCCTCTCAAGGCTTATTTATACCTTGTCGCTCAATACTTTTGACAACTCTCAGCGGTGGTCAATGTATATGGGTTTTTCAATGGCCGATCCAGACCTGCACTCTGTCTGCAGTGGAATTATTTTGAATGTAAAAAATGTATAGACTAAACAAATGTCCACAGACAATGAAGCAACTGAACTTTGCAAAAAATACTCTCGAATGCTAAATAAATCAATATTGAATGCAGTTAAAAACAGCATTTTTCAGCAGATACATGGGAGTGCTAACATTGCTCCATAGCAGCCACACTGACAGATGTGTCTGCAGACATTTTTTGTTTACAATGTTGATTATCTCAAAATGCCAGATATCGCCCTGATTAATCAGTCTATGTAACTCTCAAAAAAACAAAACAAAACAAAAAAAAAAAAACTGTGGTACAATTTAGAAAAAAAATTGGGCTGCAGGGTATGTTTGTTTTTTGTTGTCATATTCACACAGCATTTTGTAATTTCGCAAACAGATTGGACATTTGTTGTGGAAGTTGATGCTGGGCACTTCTGTAAACACCCAGTAATTTAAAGACAAAAGCAAAACACCACCACCAACAACACTGAAGAGATTGAGGAAAGATTGGCTAAAGAAGCAAGAAAATATCTTGATGTTTGACATCTCATGTAAGCAATACAGCATAAGGCGCCCAAATGACAGCCAACGATTGACAAGAGATTGCAAGCATTTTGACTACCAGCAGATTGAAGTGAACCTTAGCCACAACAAGGTTTCCTTTTCATTGTTGTGAAAAATCTGCAGGACTGGTATGTTTACAAAGAGCCTCGTATCTACATTGTGTACATCTCCAACCACATATAAATGTAGGTTTTGTGTGACATCGTATCTTTTTGTCTAGAGGCATCTGTCTCAAGTGTCAAATGATGAAGTGTAAGTCAGCCCTTGATGTCCTCCTTTACAATAATCACAAACTAGCACCCATCTTAGCACCCATTGAGACACCTGCGGTCTTAGGGCACCCTGCTGTGGTCCTGGATTTCCACTGATCCCCAGTTGTGGCTTCGAGCAAGAGGCCAAGTTAATGTAACAACAAACAAAGTAGGATGGACCTTTCACGTCAGTGTGTCACAAACTGGGTTTCTGTCCTTGAATTCACAGTGCTGCACAACAATTGAGTTTAGCTGAGGGGCATTGCAGATTTTATTACCCATATTGCCGGACTGAGCCATTATGGCAGCCATTCCAGCACCTATGGATGTGGCTAAGATTACAGTGGAAAGCAGGAGAGAAAACAGTCGTGACTGAAGTAGAAAAGTAGGGTCATCATCTTTTATGAATCGTACTGAAGTGGTATGATTCAATCCCAGCTCACAATAAAGTCAGTCAGCTGAAAATTAAAGTTATTTGTGCGCCCATATGTTTTCTAGTATGATGTGTACGATGTGTCATAACTTATAGATTGGGGCTTTGAACTTTTGTATAGGTTGCCTGCTCGGTGTTGTTGAATTGGACTCACATGTCCAAGAAGATATCTTTACAGGGATTAAATAATAATTAAAAAACAAAAACTGAGATGTCCTGATGAATACATTTAAATCTAAAACAGAGACTGTTTTAGATGGCTATGGGTTGTTTCGTTTGGCTGGACAATTTTGAAACTGAAGGTCCAGGTTCATTTAGACCTTGTTTGAGCTCCTGCTCTCTGACTCTCTCTTTTTTTTTTTAAAGATTGTAATAAGCTGAGAGTGATGAGAAAGGCCGAATGGGGAGTCACAACAACGCTGTATGTGCCTCAACCTGCCATACTACCTCAAAATAACTACTTTTATAAAACATTAATGTCAGATATCTATTTTTTCCCTTGCTGGTCAGATCAGTCTCTGTACTGGGTGAGCTTTAAGGGAATGAGAGGGTGCTAAATCCCTCAGCGGGCGGTCTGTCAGACTTGTCACGCGATTCTTAGCCTGCCCCCTCTGAATCACTGCTGTTTTATTAAGAGGCTCTTACAGCCCCAAAACTAAAATTGAATTGTTGGGAAAGGAGCAAAGAGGCTCTGCATTTCAGAAGTAAGTCAGAATACTTGGAAGAAAAACTCAGAACATAGTCATATATATGTACACTTTGGAAATGCTCAAATCAGATAAGCCTTATACAATCTTACTAAAGCCATGCTCTGCCCATTGAGCTATTCAGGGAATTTAACCCATAATCCCAGAAGTGCTTGTGTCATGCTTTACCCACTGAGCTACATATGACAGCTATGCCTCCTCCTTGTATGGAGAAGACAAATGAACCAGAGACTGATCCCGACCTGCCCCCGATCCAGTCAAACAAGCCTTGACGTTACCTAGATTTCTGTATGTTACTTCTAGGATAAGAAAGATGAACTCTAGCCCTGTAACCATAAAGCAGACAAACAAAAACAACTGCGTTATTGATAAAACTACATCGGCAGCCGCATTCTGTCATGCAAAACCTTCAGGCTGTTAATTAGAAGTGATGTCAGCAGCGCAGCCACATCAATCAAGAGTTTCTCATTTGTCAGCGGGGCAAAGTGAAGACGGAAAGATTTGCATTTCACCGGCAAAGTGACTCAAGTCACAATAACACATTATACCCATGGGCTGCAAGATCACGCCGCCAATTCCCTACCAGGCATCAGCCACTGACTGGGATTACACTTGTATTAAAATATCTGACAAGGAAAAAGAGAGGCGGCTGGAAGTAGAGAGAAAAGAAAAGAAAGGGAGGAGGAGGAGAGAGGAGAGCGAGATTGAGAGACGATGTCAGCTGTCAGCTGCAATAAGGAACTGGTGAAATATTTTGAGATGGGAAGTTACTGCAGGGTGCTGACAACATGGTATTGTATTTATTTGGCCTATATATTGTGTTTTCTGAGGGGAGAGCTGAACATTAGTGAGTGATGGTGCCTCTAATGCTCATTATGTTGTTTGATAAATCTGCTGCGACCCCTGGGAAAGGTCGTGTTGAAGAGGTCAGAGGTCGCTGCAGAGCTGCTGGAGGTCACATTCTCCTCAGCTGTTGATGAATTACCTGGCTGTGTCTCTGGGACTCTGTGTATGTGTATGTTTTTGTGTGTGTGTGTGTGTGTGTGTGTGTGTGTGTGTGTGTGTGTGTTGCCCAGGGATTCATGGGTCAATGAGATATATAGTCCATATGTCACAGTCTGTGTATGAAGTCATCTAGAGAGCATATTGGTTATATTGGGCTTTGTTTGGCTAGGTGTTTGTCTGCATGGGGATAATTTATTGTTTACTGAGTATGGTGTTGTGTTTATTTGTGTGTAATAGGCTACTTTTAATCATAATTGTTTCTTTTTTTTCTTTTTGTTTAAGTGTTTGCAGCTTTGGTTGTTTGTAGAAAGTTCCTGGTCTACATCAGTTTCTTCTTTTGCAGTTTGCAGCATCATATATTTTCAGTAATGTTCGACTTTACATGGTAACAAGTGAGCATTGCACTGTGCAGTTGTACTTCATCTCTGTTTGTGTTTTTTTTTTTTTTTTTTTTTTTTTTTTTTGTGATTTTGTAATTGCTTCCAAGGAAACTGCAAATAGAGCTTCAGGTTCATAGTGGTGAGGAAATACGAGCCAAAAGAAGTGGCCATTCCTGATCGATAACATGTAAAGCTTCATTTGGTATAAAGTTATTTCCCATGATAACCCGCTGTGTGTGCGATTTTGTGTGTGTATGTGTGTGTGTGTGTATGTGTGTGTGTGTGTGTGTGCGCGATTTTGTGTGTGTGTGTGTGTGTGTGTGTGTGTGTTTGTCTCCCTTCAGGCATGTGGGAGGCCAGACCTATGCCTCTCAGGACCCTTTTGCCACTATTGTGACACCGATGAAATGATACAGGATACACACACACACACACACACACACACACTGGCTTGATTAACTCTATTTTGACACCTGCCTCTTTCCTTCCCTGCTCTCATACTTTCTTTCTTCCTGTTACTGTCCCACTCTTCCTTTCACCATTACCTCCCTTCATAGTGACTGCAGCACGTGTGTGTGTGTGTGTGTGTCTTGTGGGGGTGTGGGGGGGATTGGAGTCGTACTAGAGTACTAGAAGTAGAAATTTATGTAATACTTGATGGAGAAGACTTTGCTTTGTCAGCTTCAAGACACTTCCTGTACAGAGAAAATAATCTCTCACAGTGTTCGGGTGCGATTTTTGACCATTCTTGAAGATTCAGGATGCCTGAATTTGTGTGATTGACTGGGCAATGCTACCACCTTTATTTTCTTCCCCTCTCCTCTGGAGCCAGCTGAGTGTCTCCTTTGCAGATGTGTTGGATCGCTGTCCTGCTGGAAGGTCTATCCATGTCTTATCCACATTGTCCTGGTGGATGGGAACAGATTGTTCTCAAGAATTTCCTGGTACATGGTGCCATTCATCTTCCTTTCAATAATTTGGATTCTGCCGGTGCCATGAAAAGAGAAACAGACCCATACCATGATGCTTTCACCTCCGAACTTCACTGTAGGTGTTGTGTTTTTACGGTCCTACATTTGGCTTTCGTCTTGCCTTACCGTGCTGTATTGTGCTGGCAGAGTCCAAAGTATCAAAGGGAAGACGAATGGAGCCAGACGATGGGGATGAGACGAAACGTTGGTGGACCTTCCAGCAGGACAACAATCCAAAATAAACTGCAAAGGACACTCTTAGTTGGTTTGAGAGGGAGAAAATAAACCATTTGTGTAAGGATGTGAAGATCAGGATTCACCAGTGGGCACCCTGACTCTTCAGGATTTAAAGACTATCTGTGTAGAAGACTGGCTCAAAATCCCACCTGAACACTGAGAGGTTAGTTTCTTCTCTACCAAGACATATTAAATACATTTCAGCTTTATTGCACATAACGTTTTTATGAATTGGAATGTAACAATATCTTCATCTGTGTAGTTTTCTTGAGTTAATACCAACATTTGGTATAAATTTCATGTGAATAGCTGCATTGGAAATATGTGTATTTAAAAAAAGTGTTTAATATTTATGTCCCCCACTGTAGGGTGCTTCAACACTTCAACACTTGGTCGTTCAGGAATAATGCATCCCTTTTTATTTGTGCTGTGTGAACTTCTCTTCTGCATTCGAGCCAAAGGTCTGTGACACAGTGATGTTGTAGGCAGCTCAAATGTGTGTGCAAAAGTTTGTTCAGTTTTGCCTCCCACCCTAAATTTATGTTGAAATGGAAAAGTTTTGTATCCTTAAAGTAGGACAAATTGTCATGATGTGATCACAATATTTAACAAAATACAGTGTCATATTTCTATCATATTTGTCCTAATTAGGCATCCCTGTGGTTGTTGTTGAGAATCACAACACTTAAAATTCAACACACTGGGGACAAATGAAACAAAACGTCGAACTAGATTATTTTGTTGTCTGTGATTACAGATTCAGAAGTCAGAAGGGCTTAATGTTTTTCAGGGATAGAAAGCAGAGAGGGACAGAGGGGAGACAGTCTCAGTGACTAGCACTTAGTAATTTTAAAGACACGAGAAATGTCACAAAGCAAATAAAAAGCAAGTATAAGGTTGCAGGTTGACAGGAGATGTTGAGACAGAAAAACATTGTTATTGAAAATAACATTTCAATTTTAATACTTGTATTTTAGAAGGAAACCCTGCATGTCCCACACTTCCTTTGTATGATTGGAATTCATTATAAATATGATGGTTTGATGCGCCGGCAGTGCTGTTCTCAAAAAAGCACATTAAATTGAATTTGTGTTTCAACAAAAAGAGGGAAAAAATCAAGATAAATGAGTGTGAAAAGAGAGAATGTGAAGATGAGAGAAAGATAGATGGATGGAGTGTAGGAGTAAACGAGAGGGATTTTTTTTTTCTCCCTCCAATTAATGATAGCAGAGGATCCACCAGAGTCATTTGTATTCCAGTTTAATTGAGTTTTGTTATTTCAGGCAAGTAACATATTCCTGTTTTGGGAGCAGTTAGAGAGGCAGGGAAGGAGAGGGCAGCAGAGAGAGGCGGGTGCTGATGTGTCTCAGGTGCTCTGCCTGTCTCCTGCAGGTAGTTTTTCTCTCAGCAGGTGATGACAGGCTTTTACAAGGTCACACCATTATCTCTCTCCCTCTCTCTCGCCCTCTCCCCCCCTCTCTCTTAACCTCTCCCTGCTTTTTTTTTTTTTTTTTTTGCTCTCTTACACTCAAGGCATCTCTCTTGACTCTTGTTTTCCTGTCTTCTGTCTTAAATTTTCTACCTCTCCCATGTCACGTCTCTCTCTCTTTTTCTCTCTGGTTTTCCGGTTGAGGGCCCCCAGGCCAGTAAAATGTTCAGCCTTGCTATGTATGATAACATCGCCTTTTCGCCTCTGAAAAACCAAGGTCTTGAGAATCTACTTCCACTATGGCCTCTGTTTACAGCTGACGTTAAAATGCACCTCCAGTATTCACATTCAAATTTAATTTTTGGTTTCCTTGCCAGACATTTCACTTGCTTTTGTAATATTTACCTCCTTTAAAACTGACCTTCAGTTCACTTATTCCTCACACACTATCCATTTGTCACTGTACAACCTTCCTGTTGCCTGTTTGATTTGAGTGTGGTTCCTGGTTTATTTTAATCCCTTGAACCCCGATTTCCCCTTAAATATTCACTTAAGTAGCTTCAAAGTTAGAAAAATCATATTTTTTTCCCCCATATTTTACAATACTGTTGCGTACATATTCTGTATGTTCTGTTTATTGGGGCAATATCACGCTCACAAATGAAATACTCAAACCTGCCATTGTTTTATGGCTGCAGAATTACGTCAAATGGAAAATATCTATATGTCTTGTGCATCATTTTATACACATACACATGCATTTCCTGAAATTCAGCACGATATATTTGGTATCTTTGGAAAACCTTGGGGTCGCCAATAGAATTTAAAATAAAGTTCTGGGGGTTTGAACAAAGCTTGCCCTTGCAGCATGCATTTGTAATGGAGAACATACCAATGGGACCTGCAGGGTTGAACTTGAAGAACTCTGAAGAATATTGCTGTTTACATGTTTGTTATATGTGGAATGGAGCCACATTTCATTTAGACTTTGTGTTTTTTCCTGTATAATTACAGTCCAGTTGATCGACACATTGTGATGCCGAGGGGAAAGGTAGTTGATGATTCTCTCCTGCTACGTATGGCCTATTCTTTACTTGTGCAATAACTCAATATCCCTTTCAGGATCTGTGAAGTTCTCTACTCAGGCTTTGAAATGGGACCTAATGCTAGTGTAAAAAAGAAATGTGCACATAACTGCGTCTGTAAAACAAAATCAGAGCCTTCAACGTGTTGTCAGAGTTTGTAAAAACACAACGGAGTCATGTCACTACAAAGGCCACGTGTGTAGTTCTGAAGCCGTGATTTGAAGGTCTTATACATAATTCACTATAATCTGATCCAACAGAAGACTGCGAATCTCATTAGCACCTCATTAGGACTCCCATTACTACAGTTGAAGAGAGAGAGAGGGAAAGATGCAGAGGGAGATGGAAATGAGGGGGTAGACAGCTGAGAGAGAACAGAAGAGATAGACGATAAAAAAAAGGGGCTTAAAGAGAGAATGACAAAAAGAGTCGTGTGGAGCAAATCACAGAATATAAAGAAATGGATACTATAATATATGTTTAAAGATATATACAGTGTCAGTTTATTCATGAAAGCGAGAGTTGTAGAGAGATGGAGAGAGGGAGAGGAATGGCTCCAGACTAATTGCTGGAGCCATTAGTATCCACTGCTGATCAGTAGCACAGTGTGTGTGTGTGTGTGTGTGTGTGTGTGTGTGTGTGTGTGTGTGTGTGTGTGTGTGTGTGTGTGTGTGTGTGTGTGTGTGTGTGTGTGTGTGTGATTGATGGTTTATAGGGTAAAGATTACCCCCTAGTCAGTCGTCTGAGAGCGGGCGCACATGCTGAGCTGAAGTGAAATAAGACACAGGCCTTTGAATTACTTCATAGCAGTTATTGTCTGAAAACCTCATAAATCTGATTTTTTTTAACTGAACCATGAGTCTGTCTGTTAATTTATAACCAGAAAGGAGGCTTTGAAATCTGTTCAGACTTTTAATAAAAATAAAATACAATGCATAAATTAGAGGTTTTCTTCAATTCCGGTGATTGATGGATAACAAACTTTTATTTATTTTAATTTATTCATTTTTCTATTTATTTATTTATTCATTCATTTTTGCAATTCTTTCAAGGCTAAACTAGAAACTTAATATTTAAATTTGTAAACTGAGGTGACTTGTGTTTCTTGAAGTTATTTTTGTGGCTTTTCTGATTTTAAGGTATGACAGGGTAGATACACTTTTTGTTTGAGCCAGCTGCACAGCGATGCGATTTCACAATAAATGGCTTTCATGGACATTAGAATGTGTCCTACAATCAGCACAGTCTTAGTTGAATGAACTCTGATTCCACCTGGTTAAATTATAGCTAGTTTGTACATTTTACTTTGCAAAGCCAATTCCGAATGTCTTCCTTACAGGAAAACTTCACCCATAACAAGTACTCACTGTGTGCTGCCCTCAACCTCCAATGACGAAAATTTAACTCATAACAAGGCTTCGGTCAACCCATTTTCTAAAAACATCTATAAATGCCATCTCTGATCCAATGAAAAAAAATGTCTGTAATTTCACAATTTTACAACAGCAAAACACCATCAAAAGTTCAGTTTAAAAAAAATTCATATTCGTCAAATCTGTTATCCAGTCGTATGCTCAGTGCCTCCCAAACACACATCGTTTGGATCAAATATAATAAGGCAGTGCATGGTAAGCATGGTCAGTCTAATTTCCCTTGATAAAATACTGTATATATATATATAAAAATAATAAAAATAGATATGGGATAAAAGTATTACAATCACAAAAAGGTTAAGACCTTGTACTGGATGTGCAGGACAACTCCTAATCTGAGGATTTCCGAGGTCTAAAACAGACTCCCACTCTTGTGGTTCTGCCTTCATCTTCAGCTATTCATGCTGGGCCTTCAACTCACCTAGGGAAATGGACCATTGGGAAATGGAGTGAATGGCAGAGTTTGGCTGGGTTTGGCGGGTGAGAACTTTGCACTGGTTGAATCTTTGAGTTAAACTTGAAATTGGGTGACTGTAAAACTGTGTTTGAAACTTTTTTTGCGATGTTTTAGTGTTGCCTTATCTGCAAAATAATGTCTGCCTCCAGAAAAGTGCATGCCTGCTGTGATGGGAGTTTTTCGTTTTACCGGAACTGATCGATCTCCTTGAGAAATGTTTACTGTTTATATCAGGAAATAGAAGGAAGACACCATTCATTCAAGCAAGAAATGTTTTATTAATAACTTTTCATTACTGAAAATTTAAAGTAGCAAAAGAAAATGTAACCATCACCATCAATCTGTATGCTAAATTCTCGTGATATACTGTACATTGGGGAGGGTTTTTGTTTAGAATTTGCTGTCACATGAATCAGCGCTCTGTCTCACTTCTGACTGTTTTGACACTCTTTTACAACAGAGTTTGGGAAAAAAATCTGACATATCCATCGTCCCGCCAGTCAGCAGAGCCGAAGGCCACTAGGGGCGCTAATTCATATCTGTCCATCAAAACATCCGAATGAACGGCTTGTGATCTCTTTCAAACCAGTGGAGCATGAAGCTGTGAGGGCAGCATGGACGTCTGTGTATTAGTGAATCCGAGGCTCGAGCTCTTTCTGGTTTGACAGCGTCAGTGAAGGAGTTACTGGATGTAGGGAAATGTCAGTGTGAGATGGAGCCGGTCTGACAGATGGCATATGGATAGCACTGCACCGACCCTCTGTTTACCTGGACTGACAAACACACAGCACCTGCCCTTGCAAGCCTCTCCCTTTCCTTTTCAATTCAGGTAAAGTGCTTTATTGGCACAAAAGTTACAAACGGCATTGCCAAAGCATTTTTTTTTTTTCGTCTGTGGGTCTGCTGGCTGTAGCTCTGTTGCCCGGTTACAGCCTTTCTTTCATGTTTGGATTACTTTGACACACTCTGTCTTTCAGATAATGGAGGCCATAGCATACACTGACTCAGTGACTCTGGTGGCAGGTGTGTGAATTGAGAGAGCCTGGAGACTGAATGACTCAGGTGGCAGGTGTTTGTGTGTGTGTGTGTGTGTGTGTGTGTGTGTGTGTGTGCATATGTGTGTGAGAGCCAGCTTACCAGCTGCTGTTGTCCTAGCTGGTGTCTTTAGTTACACGCAGTGGGAGCTGACACTGAACCAGCCCACTGACATGAGATATTATCAGGCTGGATCTGTTCACTAACAGACAAGCACACTGTGTGCGCAGTGTACCTGGGCATACTTGCACGCGTTACATGAATTCACATTCATCGTACACACACGGTCACATTCACATATCGACCCACATAGAGCAGAAAACTTTTAAATTCTGTTTCAACAAGCTGCCTTTACACACCCATGTGTCTATTTGTATAGCTCGACTGGAAGAGAAAGAAAGCGTAATGTTAGGGGAGAGGCAAGTGTGTGTGCGTGTGTTTGTGTGTGCGCGTTTCCTGTAGGAGCACCTGTTAGCCTTGGCATTTTCCGTATTGAGTTGCAGCTTTGTTGTTTCGGTTGACAATCCCACAGGCCTATTGAGCTGGTGTTAGCTAAACAGCCACTGACCTGGAAATTACAGCTACTGAGAGACTTTACACTGGCTGCAAGTTATACAAGATGGCATCTCTCTCTCTCCCTCTCTCCTCCTCCTCCTCTCTCTCTCTCTCTCTCTCTCTCTGAATCTGTGTTCATTTTCCATACACCTTGAGGGCGACGAGTGACAGCAGAATAATGTGAGGAAGTTTTGCAGTGACACATAACACTGATAGAGTGATGAAGATACTGATACCCTTTCTCTCTCTCTCACTCGGTCCGTGTCACATCCAGCATCTTCTATACATTAAAGTATGGAGACATGTGCTTGATATACATGAACTCATGCAAGCTGACAGCTAGGAACTTCTGACCTTTGATAGCCTTATGCTCGTACCTGGAGGGGAAATTTTAGACACACGCACACAGCAAAGACGGGGGGAAGAACACAAGGAGAAGAGAGAATGAAGGGTTGAGGGGTAGACATACTTAAGAAAGAGATGGAAGAAGGGGAGAAAGAGGGAAATGAAAAGGAGAATGCTGTGAGGAGGGGGAACGTAACTTGTAGTGACAATCCGTATTCCCCAGATTCAGAATCCAGATGATTGTTAAATTGAGGATGAGGCCAAATGTGACAGTTTGACCCCAGAATGAACCATCACAACTTGCGCGTGTGTTTGTATCTTCATGTGTGTGTGCGTGCGTACATGCGCAACAGTGTCTTTGTGTATCTATATCTATCTTCTGTATCTGTGTGGGTGCCAGCGTATAAATGCCTTGAAGATGTTGTCATCGTGTGTGAGTTTTAGCATCATGCACTTCATTCAGGAGAACTTGTTTCTAATTTTACTGAGATGACAGATGGACAGGGCGCAGCAAACCAGAGCAGGGAAGCAATTTCACCAAGCAGTATTGGGAGTGACACAAGCCCAGGGCCTACGACTTGGCTATAGGTACATATATGTGCACAGGAGGATGCACACACGCACACACACACACACACACAAAACGCATACATGCCAACCTCTGTAAGACATGAGGTCGGTGGGTCAGTGCCTTTGTACACCCGGGGCAGTTCTTAACCTATAAGGCGCTGCAAACAGACAGAAAGACAGCTAGATGTGGAGGGAGGGATTGTAGCTGTGAGCAGTCTGGCCACATGTGGCATATAGGCTACTATACATTGCCTGGCTGTCTACATATCACTATAGGTCAATGTGTGTGTGTAACATAGCATGCCAGAGTGCATTGCCTTTTTGCCATGCAGGCTAATTTATTGTAAACTTATTTTTTTAAGTGCATTCTGTCAATGTCAATACAAAATCACACTCAAACTTGAGAACTGCATTGGTTAAAGGGATACAAAATCCAGTCAAAAACCTGGAATTTCTTATTTAGTATTATTCTTGAGTACTATCTTAATCATCTGCCAAGATCTGAGAGGTCCTAAAAGTCAATAACTGTAATAAAATAAATTTTTAGGAGCTGCATTTTCTACAGTAATGCAGTCCAGCAGGGCTGCGTGGGCTTTAGTTCCTCTTGTGGGGTAACAACATTGTCTGGACCCTGATGAGACCAACCAACTGTTCAGCAAAGCGAAGATGTCTTGCTTGTTGGAACAGAAATAGCTACGGCTCTTATCAATGCTACAATATAATGTCAAATGTTTTTATATAACATTTCAGTAGAGCACACTTGCTAAAAGCTTCCACTTTGGAGGCTTGTTTTAGTAGAGTTGATGTGAGAAAGTCTCCGTCTGATGCCATGTTTCTAGCCAAAGGTCTGTGTTAGATGGAAGTGCTTTGCTAGACCTTGCCCCTTCTGATAAAACATCAGATTACATTGGAAAAATAATCCTTGGCATGCTGTGCTATAGAACTGTGCAATGAATCAGATAATTCAAATTTACATTTTGAAGCAATGCAAAAAATGGCTGAATTGTAAAATCGAATCATATGACATATTTGACATATTTGACATATTTTGACATATTTTGGTTTCCCATTCCTGTAACTGATGGTCTTCACCGTGCTACTGCGTCAGACTTGTGAAAAATATCAGTATATGTTAATGAAATGGGGTAACTTGCATGCTGCAATGAAAATAATCACTGTTATATATAAGCATGTATTAGTGTGTTAAGGGTGGCAAGATTTGAAGACACACAGGTATTTTTGTGCTTTATTGGTCATTTTGGAAGTCATTTCTTCATGTCTCTTACAAGGGAATATCCACCTTAAAATCACATTTGTTTATACCATTACTAAGACCTTGAACAGCAGTTCAGTTCTATTTTTTTCTCACTATGTTCAATTTCCCTAAAACAGAAAAGCACATGTTCATCCCCTGCACGGTTCTCTATGACTGTTTTGGATCGAATAAGATAAATTTTTTGAAAGAATTATGGCTTGAATTCACCCAGGTATCGGGTGTACAAAACCTGCTCCCCCTCAGGTTTTGTACACCCAGTGCAAATCCATAGGTGACTTTTGTTTGAGGGTGACATTTCACCTTGGTAAAAATCCCAGCTGGAGCCAAGCTTCCTCTGCTCAGTGGAGTAAAAAAAAAAAAAAAAAAAAAAAAAAAAAGGTCTGGTTTGTGTCTGCAGCTGCTGGCTAAGGACTCCAAATGATACTGTCTCTGTTTTCCCTCTCTCCCTCTGTTAATTGTGTCCTTTCTCTGTTTATTTTCACAGCATGAGCTCTCTGCTACCATACCCTTTATTAGGACGCAGACATGAAAAACACCAAATTAGCCAGAGACTATGTTACAGCTGTTTATTATGAAGCTAAACCATTTCAAGTTTATTCTCCTCTCCAGCACAACATTTACTGTCTCTCTTAACATAAAATATTCAGCCAGCATCCGACTGGGCCTTGATTAGCTTTAAAAAGAAAAAGAAAAAAAAAAAAAGTCAGATAATGCCAGCCTTTAAGGGGAGACTGCAGATGATTAAAAAAAGATGATGAAGCATTTAATAACTGAACACTGTTTCATAGCAGTTTAATAGGTTTTCAAGCTATGAAATGTAAAGAAACCTCCTGTCTCTCTGATTGGGGGATGGGGCTAATTAGCGGGATCTGGATAAGTCTAACCGAGGGGTACAATCATTTATGTAAAAAGGAAAGCCTGTTGAGTTTTTCTGCAAATGGGCCTATATGATGACTGAGGAAAAACAACTACCTTCAGTACCAAACTAGTCTGTGTATGAATTGTTTATTCCAAGATTAGATATCCACCATTTAAACAGTTTTGCGACACACTTGGCCAGTCACCACCTGCTCAGAGTTTTAGTTTGAGCCCTGACTCCTGCATGAATTGGAGACATTTGTACACAAGTTGTACAAGTTTAGTTGTTTTAGTCACAATGCATTGCCCTGGCATAACACCTCTCCTACAGACTGCTAAGACACCTGCTTAGCCGGTTTGCTAACATGCTGATTTGTTGCACATTCAGTGCTGCTGTGCAATTCAGCTGACTTTTCCCTTTAACTTTGTTGCTCCAGATATAACAATCATATCCTTACAGTTGTTTTCTGTCTTTACTGAGTGCATTTGATGCTCTGTCTCAGTGTGGCCTGGACTCAAATCTATTCAAGTCCAGCCTTAAAATACATGTTCATGTCCATAAATGTCGATGTAACATGTAAATATAATGTGAATTTGACATTAGGGCTCAGATATAACAGAAACTAAATGCATGCTGTAGATGACTTGAGTCTTTTAATGAACAAGATCTTTGGGTGGGGGTGGGGGTGGGGGGGTGCAATAAAAGAGGCTCAGGCAGCTCTATTTATCCTCCACTAGAAAAATATTCACCAACCCTCTAACAAGCTGAATGTTTTTTAAAATCACCTCCTCCTTCTTTAAAGGCTTTTTTCAACCTCCCCTTCTCTCTTTCTCCTCTCTTTTAATGTAATGAACCTAGCCTTGAACCGTCCTTTTTAATTGCTGTCGACTCAGACGAGAAAAGTGCGGGTGGAGGAAAAAAAAAAAACATTTTTTTTTTTTTAACATTCCATAAATTAATTTTCAGCAAGTAAGCAAGGGGAGGGGGGGTGTCCTGAATAGCAATTTAATCAGACAGTTGGCTTTGTGCATGCTGCATCCCGGGCTTTTAAAGGAAAGCTATTTAAAATAAATAAGGCGCTGTGGTTAAATGAGGAGGCCTTTTAGAGGGACTGATGAGCCACCATGGAGCCACTTCAGGCTGCATGGGGGAGAAGACATCAGCCAGGGAAATTAACAGGCTGAATAGATGCTTAGACTATCTCGCCCTCTAATGAGACTCCCATAGTCTGCATAGTCCCCTAACACACGTACATGTACTCACATATCTGCTCTCACATGCGCGCTGATATAGCACAAATAACTCAGTGCACCCTCGGATAAACATAGGCACACAAAATGCGCATACACATGCATAAGCATACATCGGTATGCAAAGAAACACATAAACAAACACTCAGTGGATGCCACAGAGGCATAGATGCAAACATGGAAAAAATGTGTGCAAAGGCATGCATACACACACTATTTGCGTTTCATTTCAGATTTTGTCTGGTAGCATCTCACTGTTTCATTTTGCCTTTCCATGCTACCACTGTCCAAAATGTCTACTGCCTCTCTCTATTAAAAGTATGTGTGAAGATATCTGCCTCTGTTGACACCTTATTCATAGCTACCTTATATACCTTATTCCAGCGACTTATCTTGCATTGGAGGTGCTGTGTCCTTGGAGGTGGTTCACTCTAAACCCTCCTTAAGACACCCAACCTTGACTATTGTGTAAAAATCTCAAGAAGGCTGTTCTTCCCCACCTACTGCTGTTCACTGTTATGGGACACAGCATCTTTGAAACAAATCCAGTCTAGGTTTAGTTCCACAGCACTGAGTCGAATTCAGTATCATTGGGTGCTATTGACAGGGTGGATCATTGTATTTTGATTGACACCTAAAATTGGAGTTTCTGACAAAGTTCTAAACTTGTTTTGCTCCCAGCTTCGATAGGGGCTTTCTCCTTACTGCTTGTTCCCTGTGGGGTGCCTCAGGGAGCTATGGACCCTACCCTCTGCAATAAAAATGCTCCTGTTTCTCCAAATTATTCAGAGATAAAATATTGCTTTTCATTGCTATGCAGATGACATGCAGCTGTATTTCTTTGTTACTGCGAAATGATCAAAGCTTCAAAAAATCTCAAATACAATCTCTACAAAATGCAGCGCTGAAAGAGAATGGTTTTGAAGTTGCTTTACTTGGCCTCTTTCGCTCCATCAACATCAGCATCAAGCTCTTGGCCACTTGTCCCCTTTTTTTTTTGTCAAGTTCTATGTCAAAAACATAGTGCTGTTTTTGACATTTTGTAGAGGTTTTATGTACAGCTAAGCAACTGCAATCATGAAATCTTGTTTTTACCAGATTACAATTATTCCAAAGATTATGTCTTGTCAGTCTCTCTGACATTGCTCAAGCTCATACAAAGCCTGGCAGCTTTTGTCAGCTGATTCCAAGAGGAGTGACCTGGCTTCCCTTCACTTGCCTCTTGTCTTTTATAGAGTTGATTTTCAATTTTTGTTTTTCCCTTTAAGCCCTGGATAATCTTTCCCATAAATCTCTTCATGGTCTCTCAAGTCTTCTGATCAGGGACCATCCTTCATTGCTTTTGCACTGTATAAAATTTTGACTTGATTTCACTTGTCCTGAAAATGAACTGTTAAAAAAAAGTCCCTGTCTAGTTTCTCTGTTTAGTTAAAATATCATTGCATTTCAGTTCTTACCTACAAACAGTTTTTGTTTAATCCATTTCTAGGTCATCAAAACTGTGATTTGGGAGTTTTTAAATACCTGCAGGATAGTAGGGGTTTCATGTGTTTTATTTTTTTCTAAAAGGGAAAAGGCTTTTGAGCATTTGGAAGTTAAAAAACAGTACTGTAATATTTGATAGTTGGCACTGTCTACTTGATTTAATAATATTTTGTTGTGTTAGGTTGAAATTGCCAGCAAAAGAGGTGGACCTGATTGCTGAGGTGGTCCAGGTCACTGAGCATGTGCTGTTCCACTGGTCCAAGCCCTTGTATGTAATAATTCATGACCTTGAAACCAATCAGGATTGTTTTTGTGCAGATTCATTCAACCAAGAGTGTCCTTTCACCTCTGTCTACAAAGCAAGGATTTCCCACTTGTCTCTACTCCTGGATCAAAATAATTGCACCCATAAAGTCAGACACGCAGACACACACTACACACACACAGGCAGATGTGCACACACTGTATGCATACACACATGCTCACTTGTACATAAATTTTTAGATTCATTTGCAGCCAGGCGTAGTGGGGAGTGGCTCTGAATGAATAATGCCTGTGTGTGTGTGCTCTCTGACCTGAGTCTGAGGCTAAAGCTGTCACACTAACACACAGCTGTCTTTGAACCAGCGCTGTGTGTATATTTTACTCATGTAGATAAACCATTATTCCTTTTTTTCAACATGGGCTTGATTTTGCAAATAGTTGACATTTCTACGATCACCATCTAATACACACATTGAGAGCCAAAGTAATCTATGAGAGCTGAGCCCAATGAGTGATGAAGATATGACCTTTCAACATAAAAAACTTTGAAACTTAGAACAAGCGCGAATTTGCAATTGCCGCGACAAGGTACGCACATGCATCCACTCGTGCATGCATTCACACACACACACACACACACACAACCTCACAAAGACTTGACCTCCATGGCAAAATTTCAGCCTCATAAATAGAAGTAGTTGTTGTTATAGATGAAATGAAATCAAGGTTGAAAATGAAATAAAATTTAAATGAAGATAAATAAATAAATGAAAAATGAATTTTCCTCAGACAATTCATTTTGCAGCTCACATCCCCATATTTCTCATAACGTAGCCATATAAGGATAGCATATATACAGCTGTAATTGTATTACACTGAAGTGAAGGAAATGGAGAAGCTTGCGCTTAATTTGTGCTGTTCTTTTTTCTCATCTTTGCGTTGTACATGTACACCAGGACTCGATGGTGACATTTTTGGAAAACAGTGGGGGGAAAAAAAAACAAAAAAAAAAACAAACTGACTCATGAATAACATTCACTTTCATGTAGATATTTGACAGTAGTTGTTGTTTTCCTTTGTTTATATGTGTGTGTGTGTGTATGTGTGTGTGTGTGTATGTGTTTGCATTTGTGTGTACTAGTCCTAAAGTCTATACTCAGCAGTTATCTCTACACAATAGCCTCGGGCTCTCGGCTCTCTGCCATAGACCCCTTTTCCATTAAATGTTATCAGCTCTACTCTCCTCAGCTCTGCCCAACTTTTGGGGTTCTCCATTAAGAAGAAGTTTGGTATAGTATCTGGTGCTGCATACTGTTTTTCAAACTACCTCCAATGAGGTTCCAAGTGACCTGAGCAGACACTAAAGGTGAAGGAATCAGCAAATCTTTTAGAGGCTGTTCTCACCTGGTGTTAACATCCGTTCTGAGAAATCTGAATACAAGATGACACCTCTAAGTACAGGTGAAAACAGCAGCAATGTGTCCTCAATACGTCCTGAGTGATCCCCTAAAAACATGATGCAAGAAATTTTGTGGGATCTCTAAAATATGTATTGACAATATGCAGCTGTTTTGAGTGAGCACAAATATCCAATTTTGTTATATACCTACTGCCTGTTAAATGATGTTTTATTTTTTGTTTTGCATGGAAGGAGGACTAGCAAAGTGGGAATTTCAATTTATGGTCTCTCTCTTTGAAATGATACATTTTTATTTGCATCTAGAGCGGGAAAGTCAGATCTGAACACAAGTGGGCAGGCAAGACACGTTTGGAGGCACATGTTAATGGCAGGTGTGTACTGACAGCTGTCCACCTGTATTCAGATTTCTCAGGATTGTTGTTAATACCAGGTGGGAACAGCCTCTTAGTTACACAAATACTGATAGATAGATTTACCTTTACTGATCACTTGGTGGGGAAATTCAAATGACACAGCAGGAAATTAACATCAAGACAAGATTTTTTTTTCATGTCCCTATAGAAATACTTTAATCTATTTGCCTAAAAGAAATAAGAAATAGCAATACCTGTATACAAAAAGAAGTTAAAGTATTTAACTACATTGTTTTGTCCCACATCAGTCTTTTCTGTAGAAAACAGTCCTCTGGATTCAGCTTTGCTCCCTCCATCTCTCCCCCCTCTCTCATCTGTAATGCAATTCCCTGTGCTTAAGTGTGTCTTTATATTTGTGTGTACCTGTTCCAGTGCTCCTGCTTTTTTTCCTTCCTTTTTTATAAGCGTTTTCTCCATTATAAACCATTCAAGCGGTGAATACAACTCATTTATAGTAATGCAATATTTATCACATGTTCAACTCATTTTTACAAGACAGATGTCATCCATTTCAGCGCATTGCGCAGGTGTCAGCGCTGCAATTTTTTTTAAAGGCCATAACATGAAAGCCTTGCATTTCCAGGGTTGTCTTTACTAGGCCCATGTTGACGATTGGGCTACATCCCATCTCCGATAACCCCGGAGGCCATGTGAACTAGCCGTAAACTAGCCGTGTTATAGGTGCATTGATTGGCTAACAGATTGCCTGTATCCTGTAAAAACCGATCTAACCCAAATGCCTTTATTAACCATGCTAGTGTTAATGTTGGAAACTGACAACAGAAGAAGGCTTTGCTTTTAGGGTGTGGTTTTGGCTGGGGCAAACCAGATTGATCGCCATCGTTGTGTTACTGTCAGAGCCTTTAAGAGTCTAGATTGAAAACAAAAGGTGAGCGGGCCTCTCAGCCTGTCTGAGGTGCTTAGCCAGACCAAGTCTATACTGTCTGTAACATCACTTCCTACAACTCACTTTTATAGACCTGCTTTTATGTCATTATCTTTTATTGATTGTTTTTGACCTCTCTTTTATAGTTTGCTTTTATTTTGCTTTTGGCTTTTTCCACTGTGCTTTCATTACTTTTTACTGTCAGTTCTGTCTGTTTTGAATTTTTCACAGATTACTGCGAAAAACATTGTGTAATGCTTTATATTACTTGTTTTTTATCATTAAAAGATTTATACATTTTTGTTCGATACTTTGTTTTTACCTTTTTGTCTCGCTTTCGCTTTTGTGTTCCTTATCAAAATGGGGTCAGGCTGTTGTGACTCAGGGGTGTAGCTCAGAGGTAAAATCACCCACCACAACAAACATGTGAGATTGCTTCCTGGCAGAAATGCCTCCAGTTTGACCGAGTGTCACTATGAGTTTAATTGGCGTGGAGGTGAGGGGTAGTAGTGTGAACCTCTGCATGTGTTACCCTGTCCCACTGAACCTCCTCACTGTCAGGTAAAAAAGAAGCGGCTAGTGCCTCCACATCTAACAGAGGTAACATGTGGTAGTCTGGGACTGTGGTGCATGCTGGGAATTGGACATGGCTTAATTGGGAAAAAATGGTGAAACCCACATGTGGAAAGAACAACAACAAAACAAAACAAAAAAGTTTTGAATCTAACTGCCATCCTTAATTAGGTGGATGCCACCTCTCTGAGGGGGCGGGGCTATGATCTAGCAAATCAGTTATCAAACCAGAGATGTGTAGCTACTGTCACTCTACCTGCCAGACCCTGGCAGGAGCCCCCCATCCCCATCTCTTTCTCCTTCTTAGTATTCCCTTCTCTCATCCCTGCACACTGTCACACACTCTACATCGCAATTTTTCTATATGGGCAGGAAATACAGCCAGCACAGAGTGTGTGGAGAGGTGTGTGTGTGTGTGTATGTGTGTGTGATAGTGAGTGAGTGAGAGATCCCTTGGGGATTTCTGCAGCTTTACCTCCCAAACCCTCTCTCATCCCTCAATCAGTCCTCTCCCTGCTCCTGTGGTCGTCCTTCCTCTGCCTCCTCTGCTCACCTGGTGATGAAGAAGCCTGCTTTCCTTCACTGATCCCCCACCCTCCCCCCCAGCTCCCACTCTCCCTGTTTCTCCTTTTCCCCTGAAATATTCCACTCCTCCTCTCCGCTCGCTGTCAGCAGAGATGTGCTCTTGATATTTGACTTTCTATCACTGTCTTTTCCTCTGTCCTTCCCCATCTTCTTAGTTTTCTCTCTAGACACCCAACATGCTGGGATGTATAACACTGACAGCTCACTTTGCGTAGTGTGTGTTCACCTTGAGCAGAAGTCCAGTCCTTTTATATAACGCGAGACAAGCTGCCTTGTTTATCGGTGAAGAACACATAGCCGCAGCGTTACTTTCTGGCTGATGCTGTTCTCACAGTGTCAGCCTGTTACTCAAAAAAGAAATGTATTACACATTAGCCATTTTAGAAGTAACATCAATAGGTGACTCCCAAGGGGCACTAATTTGTTAATTATGATGTTACTTTTGCATCTCACCTCCAAAATTGGTGACTGCAATTTCCATTACTTTCAAAAACAGTGCTCTTGTTATTCTTTGGCTTGTTGAAACTAAAGTAATAAGTGATTTTGAGGGTGGGATATACTGTAGTTTTTAGGTATTAGACCTTTTTCAAAGCAGCCAGTAGTAGTGAGCTTCAATATTGTGGTTTTTAGTAGTGGGAACAGTGTTAGTTTTCAGTGTACAGTAAAATGTCCTCAAAGAAGTAAGAGATTACTGGAAAACTAGAAGTGGTGTATTGTTCATGACATTGGATGGGACTTGAAGAGCTTGGCTCACTGTCTCTTATCATCCTCATGTATTTGCTGTTTTTTTTTGTCTCTTCCTGTTTCTCCTTTTTTACTCTCACCACCCTCCTCCCTCTTCTCGCCCCCTCCTTACCTGTTTATAAAGATGTTCTTTTGACAGTTTTCTGTCAATCACCGTCGTACGTCTCCCTCTCTTCCTCCTTTCTGCCTCATTCTCCTCCAGAGGCTCCAGGCGTTGTACATTGACAGCTTTCATTTAGTTGAGTCTGTCTTCACTCACATCCCAGAGGCTCTGCAGGCCCCGAGTTAGCTGTTGTTTTATTTATTTTGTTTGTTTTTTGACAGTTGTTTTAGTAAACTTTGCCAGTGTGCCACAGTTAGTCACAGAGGAGAGGCTTGCACCGCATCAGAGTTAACAAACTGTGTTTCTTCTGCATTCATTCAGCCTGGTTTGTCACTCAGGGCCGCATGTGTGCCAGGAAACCAGGAAACAAATGAAAATAATTTTGAGGAAACACCACAAGAAAACATACCTATCCAGACTTACTGACTCAAAAACAAATTACAAAATAATAAATAGAATGTTGCTAGATCCATTGTGGAACTGGAATCGGGACGGTGACCAAGAGACAACTTCTCATAGCATAAATAACAAAATGTTTTTCTTGGACTCATTCATGTCCTGTTTTCTTTAACACATTACTCTTTCTAGAGAAGTGGGTGGTGAAAGATTAAACATATTAATCTCTCTCTCTCTCTCTCTCTTTCTGTGTCACTCTCTCTCTCTCTCTCTCTCTCACACACACACACACACATGCACGCATGCACACACACACTCAGGGCATCATATCTTAATTGCTGAGGCTTGATGGGTACTTAACCTTGCTCCTTGCAGCTTATGCTAATGCAGAGGGGTCAGGAGTGTGGTGATTGGCTGGCTCACCATCAACTCAGCCAGAAAAACCGTCGGAGGGCAGAGGAAAGAGGATGAGAGGTGACTGAGGAGCAAGGCCAGGGGGAAGGAGGAAAGATGAGAAATGAGGGGGGAGGGGGGAACAAGGAAAAAGATGGGTTGAACTGTAGTCAGCTGTCCTCAGAATATCCTCTGAATCAGGCGATACTGTTTGATACATTTTTCTGTTTTTCAAACTGGTTAAAGTGAGAGTAGAATACGAATACAGAGGATATAATTCAGTCAAGTCAGACAGTGGGCATTTTAACACATTTTCCTAACAGCATGGTGCACTATGGGTCACTGAAATCTGCCAGTACTTTAACTCACTGAGACGGCACACAGAATGTGTATCAGTATGTAAATATGCACATCCTGGTTACACAACCTTTTTTTTTTCTCCCGTGAACTCTGGACAGTATGACCTCATCCTTTAAGCAACACATTTGTTAAGGAGCATATGGCTGGCTCTGTGTGAGTGTGTGTGTGTTTGTGTGCATAATGAGCTCACCCTCTACCCCCCCATGCAGCTTTCTGTATGGAGCTGAGGGTGTGTAACAGCAGGGAATGAGAGTCATCAACAGGAAACACACACAGACACAGACATATACACACACAGACACACTCACGGCTGTTTGTTGCGTTTCCCGACATGACATGAATATTTGTGTTTTCATTAGAAGAGGTCCCACGGCGAGTTTTCATGTCTCAAATGTTTTTTCTGGCGCTGAAATCTATGCAGCTTGAAAGGACAAAATTGGTATTCCTTTTCAAATCAGTAATCAGCATGTTCTTCACTTAGGCCACGTCCACACGGATATCGATATTTTTGAAAACACAACTTTATTTCCCTGTTTTTTGGAAAGAAATTCACCCACATGGGAGCGAAAATGTGTCTGTACACATGAATACTCAAAAATGCATAGGTCTCCACTGCATAGCATGTGCAAAGAAGCAGAGGAGTGACAGGAGTGGCATGCTGATACCCTGGGGTAATAAGTACATATTCGGGTAAAACTATCTTAATAACTTTGCAGAAAGTCAGATGACAAAAACAAGCGATGAGATAGAGCTCCTGCTGCAGTATATTGATATTTTTATATTTTGTCCGACCCTTAATTTTTAGGATGGTTTCAACAATGAAAAACAAAGTACTCATGCATTCATGACAGAGAGGAAAGCATTGTGCATGCAGGCCACATACACATCAGAACACCACTTACACTCATGAAAAGTAAACTGAAAAAAAAAAAAAAAAAGAAAGTGAGAGAGAAAATAAAGCTAAATACCCAGAATGGTAGCTTGTAAGAATGAGTTAATTGAGGATCATAGCTTTGTTTTGGCATGTGAGACTCATAGGAGCTGATGTTTCACCTGGCAAAAGGCATTTAAACTGTCTGGCGGCATGTGGAAAAAAATGCTTGTTTCTTTGATGATGTCACTGCACCTCTTTGGTGTCCATCGTAATGAACGATACAAGAAGAAATCACAATGATCTACAAATAGAGGATCTTTCTTTCACTTGAAGTTTTGCAGTGAAAAAGTTGAAGTTGAGTCCCTATATAGGTCATGCCCTGTGGTCCATCCTGTGCCCACAGTCATTTTAACGTCATATTTATATTAAGGGACTTCTTCCAGTCAACCTGATCAATTCAGTTGGACGTTAAGTCGAGTTTAATTTGACTGAATCACTGTGTCCATTCAGCTGTTAAAAACCAGTATGTACAGCACAGCTCTCCCTGCCGTACATACATCCCACAGAGGTCATACATCTATGCATAGACCAGTGTGTATAGTACTGCCCCGGCCATCTTGGTCATCTGTGTGCGTGGGTGTGTGTGTGTATGTGTGTATGTATGTGTATGTGTGTATGTATGTTTGGAGCATGTGTGTATGTGTGTGTGGACTTGGGGCTATGAACAGCAGTAACACAGACATGACAGGGGGCTGTAGACATGTAGGGTGAGGTGCCAAGCCAAGGAAACACATTCACACACACACACACACACACACACACACACACATACACACACACACACCTCGTCCTCTGATCTCCGGGGACATCTGCTCTGGTCCGGGTCACTGGCAGCGAGTGCTCGGTCGGGCTCAAAACTATCGCCGCGCCGACCGCATCACATAATCCCATCCCATCTCATCCCATCCAGCAGCTTTGCGCGACGTGATTGGCCCGTTCCCCCTGGGGCGCCGAGGCGACGGCTCAGGCGCTGTCGCCTCACTCGCCGTGTCAGCTATGGCTGTGTGTCTGTGGGCGGGGAATGAGGAGCACATTAAAGACGTGTTTGGCGCATTTTGGCAGGAGACACTGTGAATTATGCAGACGCACCCTCACTGCGTTCGTGCGTGTGCATGCGTGTGTGTGAATGTGTGTGTGTGTGTGTGATGATAGTGTAGGTCCTTCGGAAGGAGCTGCTGTCTGTACAAGTCGGTCTCTCTCTCTCTCCCTCTCTCTCTCTCTCTCTCTCTCTCTCTCTCTCTCTCTACCTTTCTGTCTCATCTATTATTTCAATAACACTTCACCCTGAGAGCCTACTGCTTCCCTCCCTTCTCTCCCTCAGTCCCATTCTCTGTTTTTTAGTTTTGGCCCATTTACACCAAAATAAACACATTGGCCGTTAGAGTGGCGCGGGCATTATTTCGCCTCTTACAATAATTGGAGAAGGCCGGCATTTTACCATCACACACGCAACAAATATTGTGTATTCATGAAGATCAATAAAAGATGAGCATGAGGAAAATCATATGCACGATTTTTTTCTATTTGCATGTACAAATAAAACACTTTTTTTATGATGAGGCATCACCTTCTTTTGCATTTCTTTGGCATCTAAAATGCTATCTGTTGAATGGTTGTGTACCAGAAAGAGTGAGATGCAGATAAAAACGGGGGAGAGAGAGAGTGACAGAGACATACACAGAGCAGAAGAGAAAGAGAGTTATTGATTTATCCACAGCTGTTGCTAGAATAGTAGACACAGGCTCTCAATAATAACAATAATAATTATAAAAAAAACACTTATTTATAGTTTCATTTCTCTTCCCTTCACTCTTCTCTCCCCCACTCTCCTTCCCTCCCTCCCTCCGTGACTGATTCATGCAGCTGGCTTTGAATTGGGTTGTTTGTCTGCTTTTATTTCTCCAGTCGTCCTCGCACGGTAACCCTTCCCTGCTGCCGTACTGTACCTCCATCACTCTCCCTTCCCTTTGTTTTCCCCCCACGAATATAAGCAGTCTGAGAAATATATATAAAGAATATAAAAAACACACATCTGACAGTTTGCATCTACTTGCAGTGCTCCTCCTCTCTTGTCCTCCTCCCTCCGTTCCTCCCTCACATGCACCCCCCCTCCTGTCTTCCATCTCTCCCTCCCTCCCTTCCCGCCTCCCTCGCTCCAGCTGTCAGGAGGTTTCATTATTAAAGATTCATAGTGGAGTCTGGGCAGCGCTTCCAAAAGCTCTTGTCAGACAGACCAAGCGTCTCAAATCTGACTACCACTAACCGGAGGTGACACAGAGGCACACACACACACACGCACACACGCACACACACCCACACAAACCAAACTTTATTTTTACAGCACATTTCCCACAATCAAATGCAATGTGATTTACAGCAACAAAATACATCATTAAAGAGAGTAAGAAAATAATGACAATAACAGCCAATTACAGAAAATTGATTGCGTTTCAGCACAGAAACAACCTTCTGTGACCATACGGACTGTACTGCAGTGTGTCACGACTCTTTAAGACTCTCTAGAATTAAAAATAGTAATAATAAAATGAGTTATTACAGTTTTTTAATTGGGTTATCCTCACGCCTCTGTTGATTCAAATCTTAAAAATTGAATTCTTAGTGCTTCGTAGCCTCTGGTAATAAGTTGTGTAAAGTACAGGTCCAGTTCTCTGTTATCAATAGATGAAGAGCTGCTGGTTTCCAGGTCTGCTTCAGGCGTTGCTCAGACTGCTGGCCCAAATCCATTTTTTGGCATATCCAGGTTTTATCTAGATTCAATTTCTTTATTATTCTTTATTATGATATATTGATTAGGACAGTAAAAAAAAAAAAAAAACACATCAAATGTGATTTTTTTCTGAGTTGGATCCAAATCACATTTGTAAGTGGTTTGAAATGAGATTCCAATCAGATTTGTACAGATGCGTCTCAGTCCGAATGTTCTAGTCACTCAAATAAGATCTGAAATGGTCTTTTACTTCACCTGCAACGCGGGACACAACGATGGCGTCAAATCTACATGGACGGACGTGCATCAGAGCGGCTGAGCGGAATCCATGCTGCTAGTAGCAGAGCGGCATGGAGGACAACACAGACTACAAAGGTCTCCAGACAGACGCTGAAATTCACTGTCTGCTTGCACTTTAGAAGGAAGCCTCTGTACGTTTCTCATGCTTCTGCGTTGGAAAACCACATCATCAGCGTCTTTAGTTACTGACGCCTACGATGTCACCACAGCAGTCCATGCAGATACGTTGGTGATGTCTTGACACGCAAATTCGACCTGATCACTTGCAAATAACAGTACAGACAGTCTGTCTTAAAGATCCGATTTGAGAAACAAATCTGATTTTCCTGAAGTCTTAACAAGTAACCACATGTTGGACGCCCTCCAATCATATTTGGCTTGTCCATTTTTTTAAATCATTTTGGGCATCAATGGTCATGCGACTATGTTTGATCAAAAAAAGCTGTACTCTAAATTTTAATGTGGTCTGTACAAAACATCTTTGTTAATGCTAACACACTAACAGTTCAAGAGCTGCACTGACTAACCATCAGTTCTCTTGTATTCACCTAACTGCAGTGTTTGTATGTATTTAGTATGGCTTTATCACCTGACCTGTTGAGCTTGTCACAACATAGCAGACCACTGCAGAGTAAGATGAATCAGAGCATAGAGGAAATATAATAGAAGTGGCTGCTCCTTAATGTTTTCAGAAGAGTTAAGAATAAATATGCTTTGAAAAGATTACTCTGTCATGGAATGTCAGCACAAGGCAAGAAAATCTTAACAAAGGAATTCTTTGAGAGAGGAATTCTGCTGATGATAAATGACAAAATAGCAAAACAGGTGCCAGTGAAGGCCAAGGGATTACAGTCTTTATTTTATTTTATTTTATTTATTTATTTTTTCCTGTCTTTATTTTGTTTGCAGTGGGGGACAAGCCATGTGTCAAGCTATTATATCAAGCCTTTATATCTCCTTAAATGACTTCTGAAAAATAGAGCTTGAAGTAACTAGCGGTTGCTGTAGCCTCAGAATAGCCTCAGAATGGCTTTCATTTTGAAAGCTAGTTCCTGTTTTGGCATTTAACAGTTGCCAATGGAATGTGTCAACTTTATTGAAACGTTTTATTGAAAAGTTTCACTTTCAATTTCATGCGCTTTAGCGTAACAGATGGTCATGCAGCAAGGACTCTAAGTTCTTTGTCATAAAGTAATCAGTCCACAGCTACACAGATTCAAGGCTGGCTTGAAGTTTTAAGACAGCAATTCACTTGCACTCACTTAACGTCAAATCTTCTTCTGTATAATATTCACATGTATAAAAAGAAACCAGCTCCTCACCAGGACTAATAGGTGAAGGTGAATAGGTGAAGCATACTGGAGCAGCCAAATTTTTTTAAAGCTTATTTTGGGGTGCACTGGTGGCTCACTGGTAAAGAGCGTGTACCATGTACCACGCTATCTTTGTTTTATATATCCTAATGTGATTGTCTATCTCACTTGAAAAGTGCTATACAAATAAAATACTACTGTTGCTACTACTACTACTACTACTAATAATAATAATAATAATGATAATTCTAATAATATTTTTTTTTTTTTTGTTTGTTTGTTTGTTTGTTTTTTTTGCTCCCAAATGTCCCAAAACAAAATAGCCTTTTTCCATAAATATGTGCTGGCCTGGCTCTACTTGGTTTGAGTCGGCATGTCAGCCCAGCACGCTGGGATTTGTGTTTCTATTACAACAGGTCTACCTGCTTAAAGGTGTGTCTTTAACTAACGGTGAAGCCCCTCTGGTTGCCTGTTTTTGTGTTGACTAGTTTTTTCTCACTTGTCTTGAGTCCCACAGAAATGTTTTATTTTTTATTTTGATAAAATCATCAAAATCAACTCGAAATGGCTGCTTGACATGAACAATATTCGCATAACTAAGATATTTACTGGAAAAAAAATGTGTTGTTAATTTCTAACATGGTTAGGTTGTCAACTACATGTTAACTACAGTTCAAGTGTTGTTATAGAGGCTTAAGCTCTGTTTCAGAGCTGTTAAATGTCTTTCTGAATGAATGCGTGATGACAAAGACCACTGAAATCTCTGCAGCCTGCTTGAGGGCAGGTCCTGCTCACCTTAGTCCTGCTCTGGAGATGGTCTATCTTAAAAACAGCTCAGTGTGGGGCGGCACCACTTGGCACGCTTAAACTGGTCATGGAAATGCAAATCAACGCAGCTCAGTTCAACTCCACAAAAAAAAAAAAAAAAAAAAAAAAAAAAAATATCAGTGGAAAAACATCATCTGGTGTACAAATGCCTCATGTGAGACCTACTATTAATTTGTGCTTGTGTGTTTTTCTGTGTGTGTTTGTGTAGGAGAGCCCAGGAACAGCAGAAGAAGGTAGTGGTAGCTGGCTGTGTTCCCCAGGCCCAGCCACGCATGGACTACCTCAAAGGACTCAGCATCATCGGGGTATGTTCGTGTGTCTGTGTGTGTGTGTGTGTGTGTGTGTGTGTCCAGTTCATCTGTTAGCCCAGTAGGTTCACTGGAGAGTCTGACACACAGACAGGCACACAGATATAGACAGTTTGACCTGTCATTCACCTGGCCGCCACCCTGCTGGGACTGTTCTATTCAAGCCTCCCTGCAGCTCGCTGGATCAATAGCCCTCCCTGTGAGATGAGACCAAGACCACTAAGATGAACAGAGGCGGGGAGCAGAGACGAGGGGGGAATATATGATGAGCGAGGGCAGGAGAAGAGAACTAAGGAGTCTCACCAAGAGAAAACAGGAGCATGCACTGGCATAGGATAGAACAGCTTAGCATAGTGAGTGTTGGAAAGGTGCTGGAGAGCTTGAGGAGGTGAGAGTGACAGCGTGGGAGAAGACCAGTCACTCATCCCAGGTTGATCACACAGTCAGATAACCCATGCTAACTCTGATATCAGGCAAACAGTCGTATCTCCGCAGTGGGAGTACGAGCCTGACAGTCCTGCTGGTAGTCTGTGTAAGTGACTGAAGGGGTGGTAGGGCCTGTTTGAGCAGATAAGTGAGTTTTGTAATGTTGCCATGTTTGCAAGCCTATTTCATTGGTAATGGGGCTAAATAATACTAGGTTTGTAGCAGTGCAAAGATGTTCACATAAGAGTAAATTCAACTAAATTATACAAATTCCATGCTTGCTTTTCTGTCCAGCGAACACATGATATAACATTGAAGCTGGGTCAGCTTTACTTAACTATGCAATACTTTAGTAAATCAGTCTTATTATTAAAAGCCTCCTTCACTTTTTCTGCTTGGGCTTGCTGCCTGAACACAATTTCTAGGCTGCTGTAGCTCCTCAGCAAGTTACATGCTGTATGTTATAAGTCTTTTCTACAAAATAAATGCAGGCTCAGCATATGAACAAACGTCTCTCTCCAAACTGCTGAGGATACTGTAGTAAATATGTGTTTTTGGTACCATGGGGTGTATGATGGATTAACCACTTTTGATCTACTATGTTACTGCAGTATCTTTACCATGCTTTTCCTGAAGAACGCCATAGCTGGTTTTCTACTGTAAACCTACTGCCATGAACTAAGTCACCATTGTCTGATCAACATGACCAACATGTCACTTGCAGAGCCGAAGAATGACCGTGTTTAATAACTTTTATTATAATATCTGTAGAAATTTTTAATAATGAAATCATGAACTCACACTAGCAGATGTAATCACATTCTTTAAAAAGAATTTCTAGCAGCTGGGCAGCAATGTATTACTCCACTGTGCAGTGCTTTTATTTTTATCTGTTCCCAGTCTTCCATTGGCCAACATGTAAATAAATAACAGCCAAAGTCTTGCATCTAAACACCTTATCCACACATCTGCGAGTGATATGGGGCGATGTTGCGTTGCACACCTGTGTTGATACGATCCAGAAGATTCCATGAGGATGCAATCAAAGCCTGAATCAGAACCAGGGAGCACACTGGGTATCCCTCAAGTAGGATATAGCGTTGCCAATTGTCCTGTAAAATACAGAATTGAGAAGTTGGGATTTTAAATTGTGAATCGTGAGACATTTTTTTTTAATTGATATCTTTGCCCTGTGACCTTGACACTTTGAAAAGAATTTGGTACCTGTTCGTGAAGGACTCTTTCCAACTTGAGTTGGGACCACCAGTTGGAGCAGTTGAAAGGCGAGACCTTGGCGGTACGTTCTAGCAACACAAGCGATATTTGAGCCCAGAACAACAACACTCGTTCTGTTGGTTGTCAGTCTAGACAAACCCATTGAAAGTAATGGCTTGTATAGATTTTTTTTTGTGTTGTTCAGCCGTTCACTCGCGTTGTGTGTCGCATGGTGTCCTGTGTGGATGCGGTGTAACATGGGGAAATAACACCTGATGTTTTGAAAAAGTATCATGCTACTGTCTTCCACATGCAAGAAATGCCTGCCCATGACCAGGGGCTAAACCACTGAAAATCCATTATATGCTTTGTGTTGTGGATGATAGAGAGAGTTAGACCTGAACACCAATCCAGGGTATACAGTTGTGGTGCATTGATCCCTATGGCGAGGTTGGTCTGATCAATAGACAAGGAGAGAGGGAGGGACAAGTGAATGCTATGAAAACCTCATGGACTTGCATGCTGATGTATGTTCCCTTTGATGCAGTCTGAGCCTCTTCTTCTCCTTTCACTGTCACACTGAGTTTTGGCTGTCTTCAGGTGTCACGGTGAGAGAGGAGAGGGTCGCGGAGAACCTGGAACACAGATAGGAAACACAAATCATGTTGTACCTAATAGGCAAATCTAGCCAACATTGGGGAGTCGCAGAGACAAACAGAAGCAGCTCAAGTGAGAAAATTGCTGGCTCTTTTAAGGGGATTTAAAAGACACCTGCCCGCGGTGCCCTGCAGTCTCACTCAAACCAAGGATTTTGGTTTTTGGCCAGTTTGGCTGCACTGACTTAAATTAAGATATCCCTGGTAGCAACTCTCTGGTGTAGGTATGCACAGACTGAATAACAGGCTGTGATATATATAAAAAAAAAAAAAAGATTTCTGTATTAATCCTATTTTACCTGGTTAATCACTGGAGGAGCGCAGGTGATTGTATAAGAAAACAACATTTTAACAGTAAAAAGCATGTCTAATGAAATTAGATGTATTTGTAATGAGAGATTTTCCTCATTTTATGAATGTTACGTTACCTCCTTGTCACTTTTCAGGAGTTTATCAAGGGTTGCAGAGATATTTAGAAATGTCTGTTATAATAGTTTGTTTTGAGGTGAGAAAATATGTTTTGATAATGTAGCCTACAGTTTGACCCTGTAAAATGGTCCTGAAAACGGATAATAAAATAATAAATAAAAAAGTAAACAATTAAGTAAATAAATAAATAAACTCATTAACTATTCCTCAGTTGAACAGTGCGTTATGCAAACATATTTGTGCCTGACATACTAGTTAAATATTAATTCTGTGCGTAGAAGAGTGCAATAATCCCTGCATTAGTGCGTGTGTTCCAAGGCTAAAGTTAGAATAGTTGTAACAAATATGCTTGCATATTGCTATTCACTCCATGCTCAAAGAGAGCAAAGCTGTGCCTAATAAATCACATGAAACTTTGATGGTAATTTCACATAATTCAGACTCTATTTGCTTGCATATAAAACACCCTCCCCAGTTGAAAACAGGGATGAATCAAAACAGTCCAATATCCTACGTTGATTACTGCCCCAGTCTTTAAAATAACAGGGGGACCTCAAATGTTACATTAAATATCCTTTACCATAAATAATGTAATTGCATTTAAATAAACGTGCCAGCCTGTAACATAATTACATTCAAATCAAGTGGCATGTATGTATAATATAATTACATTCAGATAAACAGGCTTATATATGTAATAGCCTTCAGGGCTACGCAGAAACAGCTGGTGAGTTTACCACTGCAGGCCCTTTCCATTGTCATAAGTAGATTGGATTATGCATTTATATGCACAAAGTTGTACACACACACACACACACACACACACACACACATACAGATGGATGGATGCATGTGCACGTGAACAGACACACACACACACACACGCTCACAAGCAGGCGGAGGCAGATGTATGTACACGCACTCCCCCTGTGTCTCCCTGGTAGTTACAATCAAACACAGAATGACAGTGACAGTTGGTGGGTTATGCAAATCAGATGCAAATAGCCAGTGCTGAATTTGCATAGGGTGATTGCAATAACGGCTAGAATAAGGGGTGTAGTTAAAAAATATGTAAAAACAACAACAAAAAAACATAATAATAATGGAAGCAAACTGAATTACCTGTTCCATGCAGTCCCATTCGATAGGCCTGTGTGTCTCGGTTTTATGTGTGTGTGTCTGTGTCTCTCTTTTATTTTCTTGGCTAAAGGTGTAATTATAGAAATGACAATGTACTGACTACATGGTGAACAGAGACATTCACGTCAGCTCACTGTGTCTCACCTTTCAGTGCCAAACATGTCACATCCTGTGCATAAACCACATCCACATACATCTGCGCGTATCCATGTATTGGCTTGGAAATCAAAGGATTACAAAATGTAAGCAAAGATGTAAAGAAAAGATAAAGGCACATCCCACTGCCTAGTTTAGTTTTTGTAGATGTATGCCATGGGTGGGCCACTTTTGTGGATATTTGAAGGCCACCTAAAGCTCACTGTGTCGGCGGCAGGTAAAGTGTTTTAATTAACTTAGTTCAGGTTAGTGCATTTTTAAAGTTTTGCTTTCAAAATGCACTATTCTGTCCTATTTCAAAATGTAGTTTGGATTCATTTTGGATCTTATATTCAGAATACAATTTTGGGGAATCATAGTATGTACTTGTCCTACTATAATATGGCTCTGCAGGACTGGCTTGAACCTACTTAAAAAAAAAATGTAGACCAAGAAACCAGAACTTCAAAGTGAGGACTTATGGCTGTATTTACTCAGAAAAATAATAGTAATAATAAAAATAATGGTTGAAAGTTCCTTGAATGCCAGAAGTGAAAGTTTATGTATATGCATATGTAAGCATAAGTACTTCAAAAAGCACTTTGGGCAGAAAAAAAATCAGCAACATCATTGATCAGAAAATAAGACAGTGAGCACACTACTATCCATCCGCCCGCAGGCTGAGGAGGTCAGCCCAGATGGTCCTTTTCCCAGCTGCATCCACCAGCTCCTCCTGGTGCATCCCAAGGTGGTCCAGGCCATACATACTACTCCCCCCAGTGTGTCCTGGGCCCACCCTGGGGTCTCCTCTCAATCTATTGTGGCCATAACACCTCCATAGGGAGGAGCCCAGGAGGCATCCTACACAGAAAATAAAACACATGATTTTACCTTTATGGGCACAACAGCTTGTCACTGGGGCAATACCCTCTAAGGTGCAGCTTTTGTACCCTTGACACTGGGCACTTCTTTATACCCTTGTAGTTTCCACCTTATAGAGATCAGTCTTGTTCTTATATTATCACTACAATACTGACTGGATAATTGTATTGCCTACAGATCAGATTAAAATAATATATACCTTAACATTTAGAGGAAACGGTACATATATGTATCTATTAGTGCTTGAGAACATATATGTACCTTTTTGCTTCTGAAAAAAGTACACATAATTACTTTGAGCTCTGATAATTAGCTCTAGGCGGTACATTTGTGTAGATTGTTCCTTGGGGGACTGAAATGGACTCCCACTGTGCCCCTGTGTCTGACAGTGTTACAAGATGCCCAGACCACCTTAGCTGGCTCCTTTCAATATGCAGGAGCACGAGCTCCCTAGCAGATGTCTGAGCGCCTCACCTTATCCCTAAGGGTGCGCCCAGCCACCACGCAGAGGAAATTAGTTTCCACCACTTGTGTCTATAATCTCATTCTTTCAGTCGTTATCCAGAGTTTATGACAATAGGTGAGGGTTGGAACGAACATTGACCAGTAAATTGAGAGACTTGCCTTCTCACTCAGTTCCTTTTGGCAACACACTGCTATACACTGCTATTTTTAAAGAAATCTGATTGCAGTACCATATTCCTGTCATCCTCATACCAGCCTAAATCTCTTAGGAACATTCTACCAGTCAGCCAGTGTCTGTACCTGAGACACTTGGTCTCGGACCTCTCCAAGGCCCAGTAGACGTAAAAGTTTCTAAGAGAGATGTTACAGCATTTAAGTGAGAACACTTATTAGAGAGAGAGCCCTGTACAGCTATAAAGAGATTTATAAGTGCTTTAGAGTGGATTTTTACATCAGTGGTTGACATGTGATCTTCACTGCACAAAACTCCTCAGTGGTCATAAGTCTGTCTCCAAAACCAAGGAACTAACCCGATTATTGGACAATATAATCGGCACAAAAGTGGTGATTTGTGGAGATATTTCTGTAGATGTACAGTAGGGCTAAATTTGGTTGTCAGACTGTAGGTTGCTGCTTGATCTTTTCCAGTGTCAGTTCCAGTAATAATTGCACTCTTAAAATGGATATTTGTATGGATATTTATATCATGATATATAGGCAATTGTCTTGTTTTCCAATTGTGGGTGACCAGCAGCGCTAAATGAATGGAAAGGAAATTTATAAGCAGTATTTTTATCCTATGGTAACAATGGATAACACTCAAGTTGAAAAGTGGGCCCCAGTGGAGCATTAGGGGGCAACACTGAGAACTGATCACATGAGTGGAAATGGACCAGAGATACCTTTCTTTTCTTGTTGACTTTTGATTCATTTTATTTTGTCATTGTGAAAATGGAATATTAAAAACATTGAAATAAGTTTAAAATTCAGATTAAAAAAAAAAAAAAAAAAACTTTCTTTGATCACTTTTGATTCATTTGATTTAGTTTCTTGATCCTTTCTCTGTTTCATCCATGAACAAGAAATACTTCTCAATCTCCCAATCCTTTTTTCTTCTTTTTTTTTTCCTGCACAGCCCAGCAGTTGAGCAGGTTCTTACTATGAGTGCTGTCTTCCATAAGCTAGCAATACTGTGTGTGTGTGTGTGTGTGTGTGTGTGTGTGTGTGTGTGTGTGTGTGTGTGTGTGTGTGTGTGTCTGTGTGTCTGTGTGTGTGTGTGTGTGTGTCTGTGTGTCTGTGTGTCTGTGTCTGTGCTCTGTGTTTTTGGATGCCCACTGCTGCTGTGAATGGACCCAGATTGCCCAGCCATTAGAAGAAAATAGATTTTTATTTCAATGCTTACCGTGCATATAACTGCTGCCTGCCAGGCACAGTGTGTGCACGCTTGTGTGTGTGTGTGTGTGTGTGTGTGTGTGTGTCTATTTGTGTGTGTGTTTGTGTGCATGTGAAAGGAGGGCTGCTCTGGGTAATAGGCCAGGAGGCACTGAGTGTGGGTGCTGAGGGCTAAAAGTTAGACCTCTAAGAATAGAGAGAGGGCAAGTAAAAGAGGTGGAACAGATGCCGGGAGGAATGAAAAGAGATAAATAAAGGTAGGAGAAATCTTTTTCCCCTAACCTCTACCTTTTCTTTTCTCTGGGTTCCTGTCTTCCTCTTGTCTGTGATCACTTTGGGAGTGGTAGATCTGTAAAATCATAGCTGCTCTCAGAGGTGTTTTCTGCCTCTTTTAGGGCCCAACTCAACCTCCTTAACAGCTTGGCTCAGAGTAAGTCGAGGGCAGCAGGCGAAGATTCGATTATGTTTCAGCGTTCATGTTTCCACCAGATGTGGCTTTGTGTGTGTGTGTGTGTGTTTTACAGTGCCCATCTTGTTTGTATATAGGTCAGTATATGTGTGTGTGCATCAATACATTGTGCATTAGTGTATCATGCTCCTACTTGGGTGTGTGGACATTGACGACATCAGTAAACTTTGCCTCTGTGTGTATGTTTGTTTTTCAGGTGCAGCAGATCGATCGCGTGGTGGAAGTGGTAGATGAAGCTGTTAAAGGTATGACAGCACACACTGCATGTTGATTCAAACTGAGGTTTTCCATCCACATGTCAACAGAACATAAGGAATGATTTCAACACTAATAGCAGAAATACATCAGTCTACAGGGGGAGAAAACGCCCCAAGAATCCCATACTTTACTCTGTCTTTTTTCTCATGATTTCCATCTTAAAGTATTTGGTTCTCTGCCATCATTTTGAGTGTTAAAGCACCGGTTTTAGTGTTATGAAGACAAATCACTGCTGTTTAGTGTGTCAAAGCATGCTGGAATTTGATATTGGAGGCTAAAATGGAGCACTGGTGCCGGATAATTTCCCTCGTGCCACAGTCTGATAAGTACCAGAGCAACTTGATTTTCTGCCTTTTTCCACACTCTAAAAGACGATAGGTCTCATGAAAGGAGGTAAAGTGCACCCGAAACTGTTGAATTTCTATTTGAATTTTCTAAATAATGGGTCAGCTTGAATATTCTGCCAGCACAGAAGTGATCAGTGTTGGATCTCATATGTCTTGCTGTCTGTGTGACTTGTTAAGTGGTCTGTCTGTCTGACAGAGAGGCAGACTCACATGGCAATGATTAGGTCAGCATTTAAACTGTTAGCGAACCACCGCACTTAACTGTTTAATGAAGGTCAGACGGAGTTTACAGTGTGAGAGTGTCCAGTCAAGCTGTCACGGACCCCCAGCTGTTCTCTAATAAAGAACAGATTGAGTTTACACTCTGTGTGTGTGTGTGTGTGTGTGTGTGTGTGTGTGTGTGTGAGAGAGAGAGAGAGTGAGTAGTTTTCATGGCACACCTCTTTAATGAAGGACAGAGTACAGACGCTAAGCTGCGGCTTAATTTTACAATGTGTCATCAGGCCCAAACCCTCTGGCTATGCATGCTCACACACACACACACACACACACACACACACACACACACACACACACACACACACACACACTAATTTGAGTGGGATGCTTCTTACCAACAAGCCACCTTTGACTCCCTCTTTTTCTCCCTCCTTCCTTTTCTCACATCTTACCTTCAGTGTTCCCTTTCCTCTCTCTCTCTCTCTCTTTTGCCCCATCCTCTGCCACTGTCCTTCTCGCCCCCGGTTTTCTTGCTCCCCTACCCCGTACTGCGCCACCCTCTCCCCCTCTCCTCCCTCCCTCCATAGAAACTCATTTCCCCCGTATCATTACCGTTCTTTATGACCTCCTATAAACAGAGAGCTGTTATTTCAGCTCAGAGACGCGGACATAAACCTTTAAGCTAAGGGGATTTGCCTTTAGTAATGGCTACTAAAATACTTACTCCTATGTACTTCTAATAGATGCAGTATTTGGCTGCACCAAAATTGCTTGCAAATTGCTTGTCTGTTTTCCACATGACAAGAGCACTGGTATGCCTTCACAAGCCAAACTTGTGAGGTGTGAGACTACCTATGTCCAGTCCAGATCCTGGCTGAAAAATAAGTTTTAGAATATTAACATTATAGAGATACGTCCCTTGGTACCACAGGACTACATGTTATCATGAAAAATCCTCTCACTGCAGGACTGCCTCATGTACAGCTGGAGTTACCACCAGTTGTAAATTTAAAAGTTTAATTGTCATTGGGTGTTTTGCTGAGCATGCACACGGTTTTCCAGCTGCTTCACATTTATACTTACACACACATTCACAGCGGCAAAACGGCAGTCCCTTACTGTTGGCTACTGAGCAGCTTCACTGGATTTGTTTGGAGGTGGAGAGATGGGGGGGATTGTTACTGTGGTCACTAGTCTGCTAATCGAAACGGCTGCCTTGTGTTTTTGTGAACCGTTTCACAGCTAAGAGGTTTTCTTGCTAATAACCAGGGCTTTGGTTTTATCTGGTATTCTAAGTCCAGCAGCAGATGCATGCAAAAGCCAATAATGACACACATGCAAATAAACATGTTTACAAGGCCACGCGAACAGATTTTATGTCTTTGAGTGATAGGTGACCTGTACCCGAGTACAGCTTTGGCTTTTTCTGCGCTCAATAGCTTTTTATCTCCATGTTATTCATGGAATTCATGCTTTAACTGCTGTAGGAAAGCCGCCTGCGAGGGTGATGATGTCTATTAGCTGCTTTCTATTAGCAAATAGCTACATGCCTTTTTCAAGTCTTATAAAAATGGGCATGGCACAGCAACAAATCACTGTTTGAAGAGTGTAATAGGGCTAAAAACAGAGTGCTCCCCCAAAATAGTGCTATATTCATATCAGGAATGTTCACACAAAAGCTACAAAATGGGTTTTATTCATGTTATTCATGCTTTGAGTCTCAGCTGAAAGCAGTCTTCCATTGAAGTGATCTTTGCTCTATTAATAAATAGCTGGTGTGCCTCTTTTTTTATGGGACAGTTTGGATGTCTCAATTTCTTTATTGGCCTTCTGATATTGATCTTCTCTGGCTGAGACGATAGTCTCGGATGACACTATTTCACCTGAGATTCTTTTATCTTTAAGAAGCAATTTAGATTTGATGTCACTGTGTGTGTGTGTTGCAGAGAGAATGAAAGAAAGGGTAGAAGGGGTTAGGAAGGCTAATGTATCTACTTAGCTGCAGATCAAAGGCTATATAGCTTCATATAACCCCATGATCCATATTTCACCAGGATAAACATAAAGTGTTTGCTTGTGTCAACACTGAAATGATCCTGGACCAGGGGGAAGAGGAGGAGAAAAAAAAGAGAAATAAGAAGAAAAAAATGAGAAGGAGGTGGAGGAACCCCAGTTCACAAATTTAAAGAAACAGTTCACCTAAAACACAAAACAAAGATGTTTTCCCACTTACTCCTGTAATCTATCTATCCAGATAGTTTCTGCGTGATTTGGCAACCCTTTCAGTGCCACAACCCTCTGCGACCCAAGTACAGTGCGGCTGGATGGATATTGTTTTGTGGATCTCAAATTGTCATAAAAATGTGGAATGTGGAAAACGTCATCAGCAAGAGCTCTCTCCAAAAACAATGACACAAATACCCAATGTAATCTACAGCCCTCGGGGCAGAGATTTTCCTTGGGAACTATTTCTTGCTAACAGACCCCACCAAAATGTTTCTATCCAGCTGTAATTCATACTCACTGGGGGTGAATAGATAACAGTTTGTCAGTAGATGTGGGGAAATATCATTTTTTGTAATTTGGCTGAACTGATCTTTTAAATATATTTTGAATCATTCTATCTGTTTTAAATAACATATTTCAGAGTACCTCCAATCTGGAGTCATATGCTATCCTTCAGCATCACAGTCTCATGTTAAGGCTTTAGGAAGACTTTCTCTGAATCAAAGTTCACATTATTGGACAGTGTCGAGTGCTCAGATAATAAAACGGACATGACCGGACATTTGCCTGGAAATTGCATTAGTTATCGTTTGTGAGGAAAGAAAATAAATCTCTTTCTCAATAGCAATTATTTCTATCTATCCGTTTTTATATGTCTATATCTATATCTATCAGGGATAAATGGAAAAAAAAATCCCCTCCTGTCTTCTCATCTGCCACCTCTGTCCCTTCATTCCTCCGTTCTCCAGTCCCCTCTATCCTGCCTGCTGCTTTACAGCAGCGCCGAGCAGCAAAACAACACCCACCACTTATGAGACATCACACACAGGTCAACAGGTCAGCCTTTCAGCTCCCTGCCTCTCTGATCCGTGTGTCCATCCATCCACTCTATACATCTTTCATCTGTGATGCATTTTTTTCTATCATCCTACAACCAGCTATCCATCCATCTGCCTCTCCATCCATCCATCTATCCGTGCTCTCCCTCCCTCCTCCCTCTGCCTAGCATGTTATAATGGGCCATTATGAGTGGATGGAAGGATTTACTGTATGTCAGCTTGCATTTATGAAGGAGAGAGGAGAACAAAGGAGAGAGAGATTGGAAAAAGAGGGGAGGTGGAGGACTGAAAAGAGAATGGCCAGTAACAAGAAAATGTGCTACATCTGCGTGTGTGCACGCACACGTGTGTATGTCTGTGTCTGTCTGTGTGTGTGTGTGTGTGTGTGTGTGTGTGTGTGTGTGTGTGTGTGTGTACATGTGTGTGTGTGTATGTGGGGTTTACCCACCATAGCGGTTGGCTCTTCTAAACTGTGTAATTGAGATGACAAATAGAGCGCCATTCACTAGTTTTTTTGCAGTAACCCAAGTTTGCGATTTTACTCAGGCCCTGAAATTGAATTTGGCTTTTCGTACACTCCTGGAGTGGTTCCACGCTGGCAGTGAGATTATTCTGCATTCTTGGGTGTTAATCACACTGACACAGTCCCTCTGCAGTTTTAGAAAGAATAACAAAAAAAGCGTATACAGTATATGGAGAATTAGATTGACAATTTCTAGGTTTTATAAGAACAGACAAACTCAAAGTCATGATTTTGAAAAACAGATGGAAAACTCACCTGCAGATAGTATGTGTAATGCCACTGAGTACTGGTAATATGATTTCAGTAGTCAAATATGTAAAATACTTACATTAGTAATATCAACAATTTATAGGCTGGAAAATATTACATTTCAAAATACAATGCGTAGAAGTCCTGCACCAACAAGCCACAGCTGTATAAGACAGTTTGATTGTTAAAACATGTAACTACAAAACTACTAATTGCTGTGTTTTCGAGTCCATTGATCTGCTTCAACACACAAGGCGTTGCCCTTTGGCTGTTCTTGCTGTGAATGAAGCAAATCAAGCAACAGCAATCTGCTTGTTTGAGCTGGAAAAGTGTCACCATATTTTCCCGCACACATCTATTGATTGGCAGGTTATCATCTCCATCATTTACATCCGATATCTAAAGTTTACATATCCTTTCAAACTTTCCAGTCTTTATTGCTTTGAGGCCTGAAATCCAAGAACATTATAGTTACTCATTAATTATCATTAATTTGGATGGAATCACCAGCAATATAAAAACAAGGGCTACTCATTTCCAACTCTTTATTAAACATCAAATGCAATTAGTACAATTTGATTGGTTTTTATTTCATGCCTTAAGGCACTGAAATTTAGAAACTTTGAGGGAAATGTGTAGACTTTGCATATCCGCTGTCTATTTTTTTCTCCCTTCCTTTCACTTTATTCTCTCTCATGTAATAAATAAAGTTTTCATAACACATAATCATAACATATTGATGGAGAGCATTGAAGTTTTCCTGTCCAGTGTCAGGTCAGCTGCTGATGGCCCCAGGACCAAACTCAGCTATAGAAAGGAGGACTGTGGATGGGATGATGGCAGAAGCATCAGAGGGCGGGACAGTTAGATTGACAGATAGACAGATGAAAGGATGAACGAGCAGGCACGCAACCTCAGTTGTTTTCCACGATGCTCCTCGGCCGATGGACAGATAGCTAGCTGGCTGGACGGGCGCCGAGTCCCAGCTGTTTTCCATGAGGGAAGTTTTCTCATTTCCTCACTTGTACCAGGATATTACGGCCGGTCACGCCTCACCGATTGGCTCTTTGTCCTCCTCTGAGGCAGATTGTCATTTTTATCTACCAATCAATAGCCCCGCTTCCTGCTCTGAGCCCACCCTCCCCAGAGACCCATGTAAAGGGGATGAAAACAGGAAGACAATTCCACCCCTCAGCGCCTCCATCTCGCACCCCTCTCACCGCTACATCACAGAATATTAGCCGGTTGGGAAGGACAGACAGACGGACAGACAGATGTATGGATGGACAGATGGTGGGATGGATAGCGGAAAGGAGAAAGTCCAGTCTCCACACACCAAAGCCGCAACAGTGTTACCTGTTAGCTTGTTTACGACTGTGAAAGGGAAATTGCTTGTCCTCCCTGATTTCAGAATAGAATTAGTTTTGGAGTACTGACACTGCACACTGTTGGCTACTCCCTTCTATTTCTACAATTCCTATTTTCCACTTTTTTTTTTTTTTTTTAATTTTCTGTCCTGATCACACCTTTGAGATATACTTCAAATGTCCTCTCAGCAAGAATAGCCCGCTCTTCTTACCCCAGCACCCATATTGAGCTTTCCTATTAGGTTTTAAGCCCTTTATTGATTTGAGAGACGCCTGATGCCCGAGGTGGGCCTATCCTTCCATTTCATACACAGCTAGAAGGCCTATTAATTTCTTTCATCATAACTTAACCACATCGCGTCTGCTCTGATCCTCTGCTGCGCTTCAATATCCTGCCACATCCTGTTCAGCAGGATCACAATAGCATCAGACTGAATGGATGGATGCATTTATTTGGATATCTAGAGGTGGGTGTTGCACAATGGGAAGCCAGTGGCCTATTTGGGTATTGTGTTTGTGGGTGAAAGGGTGCGTGTTACGGAGACCAAGAAAGGGGGAGGAAGTGCTCTCTCTATCTCCCCCCCCCCTCTCTTGCGCTCTCTTTTCTCATTTTCTTCTCCACCAGCAGTGTGAATTTTCCACTCCTCAATTTCTTTCTTCTGCTGATCAGTTGAATCTAGGTTGTTGCACACTAAACGATGCTACCCTAATGTATTCAGTTTAAACATCTAAATGCCTCTGCATTCATGTGGGCAGAAATGTGTGTTTGTGTGTGTGTCTCCTGTGCCTACTGTGGTGTGTTTTTATAGAGACCCTTGTTTCAGTGCTTTAAACAAAGGTCTTCAGATCTAGACAAGAAGGAAAACTGACATTTATTTCTTTTGTTTCACTTTAAAATTGAAAGAGGGTGATGTTTTCTTGTCGTTTTCAGGCCACTCTGTTCGCCTGTTGGGTCAGAAGAAAGATGGAGGCCGCAGGCTGGGAGGAGCCAGACTGGACCTGCCCAAGATCAGAAAGAACCCTCTCATTGAAATCATCTCCATCAACACTGGGTAGGCTAGACACTCTCTCTCTCTCTCTCACACACACACACACACACACACACACACACAGCTCATAAAATATTCAGCTGTACCTATGAATTCAATTTCTTCACCGCTTCCCTGCCGTCATTGTAGATGGCAGTGGTGATGACTGCTGTGTGAGTGTGTGTGTGTGTGTGTGTGTGTGTGTGTGTGTGTGTGTGTGTGTGTATGTGTGTGTGTGTGTGTGTGTGTGTCCTCCCTCTCTCTTTGCACAGCCACTTAAGCAGAACCCCTCTGCGCTTCTGATTGTATCAATTTCACATGGTTTGCTTGGAGAGCATGTGGGTGGGTGTGTGCACACAGGCATGCACATCTATAGGCTACAAGTTTTTTTTTTTTTTTTCTCCTAGATTTGAATGTATTAGCGAGCCAACAGGTGCCAGGCTCTTTGCCTCTCGATTCCTTTGACTCCTTTCTGAAATGGTGGAGAAATGGAGAGAGAGCTAGGTAGGGCAATCAAAAGACAGGAAAAACCATGAGAGAAGACGGTTCTTTCTGGCTTTGCAACTTTTTTTTCTCTTTTTATTCTGGTTATCCATCAGTTACGGCTAAGGCTTAAAAAACAAGTTTAGAAATACAGACAGACATGAACACGTATGCATACACACACACACGCACATGCACGGCTTCATTTTATGGGGTAATTTTATGTTGTTTACAGATGTGTGTGTCTGTGGCAGCCCGGGTGCTCTATTCTCTGTGGGCTAGTTAAAAGGGTTACGACAGACTAATTCCACTGTGCTGGGCCTCCACTGATGATCATCCATCAATCATCTCTCTGTGTCTCTTCAAGGTCCATACATAAATGGCTCGACTCACAATGTGAGGAAGTAAACAGCTTGTAGACACGACACAAGTGTCCTACTGAGACAGTGTTCTCTCCTCAGTGTTGGTCCTTTTACCTTTGAACCTTTGCACTGCTCTCAGAGAAGCAGTTTTTGCTAATGATCACCCCGAATCTGTGCACATTTCATCGTCTGACTGTACAGAATGGCTTTGTTTCTGCATTGAGTACGTTGCTTATTTTCTATAAAGGGCTTTCGGCTATTAATTTAAATTTTAATGGTTTTGTTTTTTTGGTCTTTGGGCTAATGGCAGTAATATTCTTGCTTTTGTGACTTGGTGACCCACCAGTAAGAGGGCTATGACCTGTTCTTTGTCCTGCCCTATTGTATATTGTGGCTATAATACTGGAGTGGTCATTTTTATGGTTATTTTGGGTACAGTGGTGATGCAGTAGGTAGAAGGTGCAGCTGCGTCCTGTCAACATCACCCAAGTTGACATAATCACAGTAAATAACATCCTCTGATGTATTGTTGCTTTTTTACAGCAGTTATCAGTGTGCATTGACTGATACGTTTTCTTTAGAGGCACATAAACAGTACAACGTAAAAACAGAGAATGCCACGCTGTTCACCAGATCTCTGGTTACCACAGCAGTTTAGAGAATAACCAATACAGCCTCACAAGCTGTGCTTCATGGGCATTATTAGCACAACTGCAATATAATTTAAACCAGTCAGGTTGCTTGGTTGACAAAAACCTAATGTTGAAGAAATTATTCCTGTCCCCACTAACTGGGCTGCCACCTAAAAAAAATTGTAAGAGTTATGATGTATTGAATTTGAAAAGTGGAAAGGTTATGGCACAAGTGGAAAACCATTTGTTGAATAAATAATGAGACAGGCATGGCCAACCATTGGCTTAATTTCAGTGCACAGCCATTCTAATGTGGCATTGGCTGTGCTGAGATGTGTGTGTGAAAAAACCTTGATGTTTACACCTGCTGCCTCGACCACGTAGAAGGTGCTCAGCCATTAATTAGTGCAATCTTGCACTTGCTTTTTCTGACACTCAGTTTGTTTCCGCTCCCCATTTTGAGCAGTGTGTGTGTATCATTTGCTTCAAAGCAACTTTCAGTTTTGTAGAATTTCTTCTCGGGTAGGAAATCAGATCAGTTCTGAGACTGAATCAGATAAGCCAATTAGAGACAAAGCCCCCACATTTAATTTTTGTGTACCTGAAGTTAAATATCATCATTTTACGATATCCCCCAAAAATGAGAGAAGCTGCATGATTGAGAATGACAGGATTATCTCTGTTTTTATTGAGGAACAGAGCTGGATTATTTTTTGTCATTATAATTTTAGCTTGAATCAATCATGACATGCAGAATTAGAATTAAGTGCAAATTTGTTTTTGGGGGGATTTTCTAGTTCAGATATCTGAGCCAGGCGACTGGTATGCCACACACACACACACACACACACACACACACACACACACACACACACACAAACAGAAGCATTTACTTCCTCACGCACAAATCCAGGGTACATATTTAGTACTCTTAGCATGCTTGAGATTGACCATGGTTGCATTACTAGAAAACAGTAGATTAAGGCAGTCTGAATGTCTTTTGCTGTGGAGGAACGTTTGTTTACCACAGCTAACTCTCTCTGGTTAGCTAGCTTGGTAGTGAGTTAGCACGATATAAGCACAACTCGATTTTCCATGTCTTGTCTCATGTCCTGATTGGTGTAGGCTAAACAGCCAATCAGAAAGCTGTCTCTCAGTCATGGCTTCCATTGCTTATTCAGTATGGTGAATCATCTAGCAAGCTGCTGCCGACTGCACACACTACTGGCACAAACTACAGGCAAATGTCACACACATGCGAAATTGTGTAGCATAAATTTTACTACATTTGTACTTTGATCCAGTTTGACCCACATTATTGCAGTGGTATAACAGATGGCATTTGAGGATTCGCTGTGAACTCGGACCTACAGACACCCGAGACTGTTTTGTTCCACTGTGTGAAAGACCACTCCCTTATTTATCACAGTAATCTCCGCCGTTGCGTCTGACTCAAGGTCACAAGGCTCATTATGGGATTCAATTTTGCAAGCTCTGGCGGGATTTCTGTCCTCCCAATAACTTGATCGCATTTTTCAGCGCACTGTTTGCGATGAATGATTTCTGATGCTGGACGTAAAAACATCTGTGTGGAAGTCCCAAGTCTGCTATCTGACACGCAGTCAAGCCCGGTCACGGCTAATGCTTTACATCTGTTATTGTTTTGGCTTTTTCCTGGCATCACTTCCCTTTTCTTCCACGGCTTCGGTGTTTGCTTAACACGATTGGGATTTGGGCTGTAGTCCTTGGAAAACACTAGTAACCGAGAGGGCAAATTGCTTGTCCAGCACTAGCTAAGGTGGATGCACATGTCTGATTTTGGTAGACAGCGATCACTTTGAATTTGGACAGTGAAACACATGTGCATCATTACAGAAAAAAGGATATGCATTGGTAAATCTGGTGACATACTGTGGACTGACTGTGTTTGGAGGAGTTTTCAGACGGGATCTATCTGATGATCATGTGTCAGCACTAGCTGCCTGATAACGGACACATTTCTGACTCATGGAAACTCATCAAAGTGTTCAGTCACAGTAGAAGAGAACAAATTGAGCACAATTTCAAATCCTTTGACGCCGAACAGCTTTTTAATGTTCCAACCCAATCTGGCTCTTTGTCAGGTCAAAGCTCTCAGCCTCATATATAAAATTATATGCGCTATAGATTGAACTGGCAAAGGTTCACGTCAGAGTGAAACGTTTTCAGTTAACATGCGATGAATGAGTCCCAAATGTGCAGACCAATAAATCTGCAGACCTTACAGTAGTTGTTCCCAGCCGTAATCCAAAGGAACCACCGAGTGTTTTCCCAAACAGAGTTGACTGTGTCTTTGTACAGATGTTTCTGCTCTTTAGAGCTTAATAGTCTTTATTCCTGGCTAAAGCTGCTTAGACTACGACTCACCAAATCCTACTGGAGGGACAGAGACAGCTAAGTGTGTGTGTGCGTATGTGAGTGTGTGTGTGTGCGCGTGTATCTGACCTGACGTTCTGACCACATGAGCTTCTAAACTTTCCTTGACCTTTTCCTGTGATCCTTTCTGTCTGTCTGACTGTCTGTCTGTCTGTCTGATCACCACCTGTGTTGATTTTTGTCGTTGTTTTCATCTGCATGTTTCTCTGTCTGTTTTTGTGCCTTCCAGCCTGTGTGTACAATGCAGTGCAGTGTGTGTGTGTGTGTGTGTGTGTGTGTGCTGTCTGTCTGTCTGTGTTGTTGGTGTGTGTGTGTGTGTGTGTGTGTGTGTGTGTGTGTGTGTGTGTGTGTGTGTGTGTGTGTGTGTGTGCGGTGCCTACATATGTCAATCCCTTGCCAGGCCTCGTCCAGCAGGGGGTCTGTATCCGATCCAGATGAACTAGTTGTTGTTTTCCACAGGGCTCAGGCCGGCTTTTCAACTAAATCCCCTCATTTTTGCCGTTTTAACTGGAACTCTTTTCAGGAGCTCTGGAACCTGTGAGCCTGACGAGAGGGTCCCTCAGTTGTTGACATTTCTCCCAGAATAAAAATCCAGGTTTAACTTGTGTGCAGTTTTTGTTTTTGTACTTTTTTCTGTTGCATATTTGGCCTGGCCCCAAAAATGCAAGTAATTAAGTTGAAAACGGTCACATCTGTTGGCGTCATTGATTTAATATGATGATGTGAGGAAGGAAGTGTGTGTGTGTGTGTGTGTGTGTGTGTGTGTGTGTGTGTGTGTGTGTGTGTGTGTGTGTGTGTGTGTGTGTGTGTGTGTGTGTGTGGGGCGCGATTGAAGAATCTGTTTTACATATTCCTCTGAGGTAGTAGTGACATCATCAGTGACATTTGTCAGCCAATGAAACAGAGGGGTCTTTGTCACACAGTATCAGTTGTGATTATCCTCACTCCACACTGCTTGCTCTGTCCTCAAAACTGCGTCACGAGAGAGGTTTTTAAGCTATTAATCTGTCCATGGTGTGTGTGTGTGTGTGTGTGTGTGTGTGTGTGTTTGTGCGCCTGTGGTGTATATAGTGGACACTTTGATGTCTTTTCGCCAATTTGTCTGTTCTGTTCTGTATGTACATGTCAGTTGCATTCACTGCCCCTCTCTGTCTCTCTGTCTCTCTGTCTCTCTGTCTCTCTGTCTCTCTCTCTCTCTCTCTCTCTCTCTCTCTCTCTCTCTCTCTCTGGCAGCCTGTGTGTATTTTCCAGCCAAATGTCACATTGACATTATGTTGCAGGGTTGTTATCTAACTTAAAGGCCTAAAAGTCTTAACGACAGTTATTAGGCAAGTTATTTTGCCATGATATACTGTACACACAGGTCTTTTTTATTGAGAATGACGGATGGACTCTTTTAAATAAGAATTACTTAAAGCTGCAATAATTAAAATCATTGGACGAGTAATAGCAATCCCATGTAGACTAAGAAAAAGTTGAAATGAATGGATAATTTTACAGTTGAAGTTGTGGCAGACCTGGCCCGCTACAAAATTATGTCCACATCCAATGTCTGAATCTGAATTTCAGTCTGAACCAAATTTGTCAAGTAGAGTGTAAATTCACATAACATTATTATTGCCTGGTGTCACTAGTGTCTATTTGTGATCAGATTTTTGACGACATACATACTTTGTATTCCATCCCAATAACCCAGCAAAAGTTTAAACAGCAGAACAGGGTTAACAGTATATGACATGTCCTTTTATCTTTGTATTTGTTTCAATATACATAGCTTTATATCGTTTTGTCAGAATTTTTTTTCTCTTAAAATTGACTGTACTTAAATTTCAGAACATTCACTGGATATAGTGATTTAGAAATATCTGTTTTTGGTTGTGTTTAGTAGGTTATTATTATTATTTTTTAAGTTGGTCTCAAGATCGGTCCCACATAGCATTAAAAAATATATATAAATAATCTTAATCGCAAATTTGTCTCTGTAACTTGCCATGCCATTTCCAAACTTCCCTGTTGGTCCCTCTCTGCAGGCATAGCGTCTGACCTTAAAGACACTTTCTGCAACATTTTTGTTTTTTACATCCCCCACATCATTTCCCCTCTGAAGCCTCTGACAGGTCAGTCTTACAACATGGTGAGTGTGTGGTTTTCACCGCTGGGGCCACCAGATGCCCCAAAGTGCTGGTTAATATGGAACAAAAATAAACCCTCAAACTTTCCCCCTCTTTGACTACCATAAACAGTCGAAATCCCAACGCTCATAGTGGCAAATAAAACCCACTTGACATTACCTCTGCTCAAACTAATTTCGCTCTGGGTAATCAAAATCTGACAGCGCCTTTTACTTAGTCTGCTGAACCTACCATCCCCTTTGCTTTATTAGTTCAAATCCCAACAACAGTCTGGTGCAGCATGACACCTGGGACTACCTATGAAAATTCAATTTCACTTTCAAATTGATTCACAATATTAGTTTCATTAGGTTGCATATTAATTTCATTTACACCTATTAAATCCAAATTAGATTGGCTTTTTTCCCACCAAGTTAATTTTTATCCCCATTAGAAAATAAAGTAATTCAACACAGCCTGGCTGGAGTCCTCAAATACCCTCTGGCTAGTTTTTGAAGGGACATTGCTTGGGTTGTCCCTTGCCATTAACACAGCCATTTTGAATTTCTGTCTGTTAAGGCCCAGTGAAGAAGTGTTGTATTTTACTACTGCTTTTGTCAGCATCACCCACTACTCTATTCATTTCCTTTGGACACAAACTTTAAGGAAGCAAACTTTAAGAAGCTAAGAGATAAATTATTGCTAGTCTCTTTCATTGTAGTCAGTTGCTAATGACATTTGCCCTCTGGATTTATTAAATATTGGATATAACAGCAGGAGTCTGTTGTCATCCACCTCCACCCTGGACCGTCTGTTCTAAACTTTTTATCAAATTGAACAAATTCAGTGAAAAGAAATAAAATATAAATAGATTTTAGTTCAATATTATTTTTTCCATACGGTGTGAATGTTCAGCCTTGACAAATAGTACTACAGCATGTTTGAAATCAACTAATTTATATTTTTGAAATATTTTTGAGTAAAATATCTCCTGCTTTGGAATTTGAACTCTGAATAAATGTATTTTCCAAAAGCAGGGCTTTGCACAGAGACCTTGATTATCAGGAGAATGCTCGGGGCTTTTTGAGATGATTTTTAAGACGGACAAGTGCTTTTTAAGGTGAATGGACACAATGTGTGCTAAAATCCAATAGGGACAATCAAGGTTTTCGTGTCAAGTTTCAAGTTTGGGGAGTTTCTTCTTCAAACAAGTTTCCATTAAAACTGAATAAAATTCCAGGCATAGTTTGGATCTGAAGCACAATAACTTAAACTAAATGAGACAAGTGGTTTACATATTGAATGGTGAGAAGCAGGAGAAGGGCAGCACCACAGGGCACACCTGCTGATGAATGTACTGCACTTATACAAATATGCCAAAATATTACCAATAATGAGTGTATATGTGCAACGACCGGTAGATTTACCAGAATTAAATTATAACAATTGTTTTTTTGACAGTGTCCCCAGAAGTACCATGTCCACAGTGAGCAAAAGCAGAATAAAATATTAAGATTAGTAATAGCAAAATGGTTGTTTTATTTCTGTCAGTCAGAATCTCCATGTGGCATTATGAACACCACAAGCAATGCCACTCCAGTGTGGAGAGACAGCTTCAGTAATCAACAGACAGCATTTACTCTCATCAGCGTAGAGGAGACTTTTTTTTGAAGTCTTGAATACAATTTGAAATATTATTAAATACAACTTTTTGAGTCTAAAATCAATTTTTTAGCCATCTTAAAAATGTTGCGGGTTCTTGATAGGGTATTTTTCTGGTGAGAAGTCAGCCTCCTCACTCAGACCCAGGAGAGTTTGTTTTTGTTTCCACAACTATTTAATTTGTGAAATTGTTTTCATCCTTAATTTTAACGCATTAAAAATGCATCTGAAGGCCGTAAATTTTAGTTAATGAAACTTGCAGACACTCTGATAAAGTGCTAACCTCCACCGAATACAGATTTTAGGGTTATTAAATCTCTAATTATCCCTAATCAATCAGCCAAACAAAAATTACATAATAAATGCTGTTTACTTTGAGAGCCCCCTACACACATACACACACACACACACACACACACACACACACACACACACACACACACACACACACACACACACACACACACACACACACACACACACTACTCCAGCTGCTGCTGTTCAGCTTGTGCTCTGTAACTGGTGGCAAAAGATCTGAACACCAGAATTTATTTTGGGATTGTTTATTACGCTAGTCCTTCTGTAGCTTCCTCACACAGACAGAAAAGAAAAGCCTGAGGGCAGAGTTCATTTTTCACACAACAGCGGACTGGAAAAAGACTATACTGTGCCTTTTTAATGCTCCGTCTTGTGCCGATATGTCCCAGATAACAGTTTTAACACACTCACTGCTATTAGGAAAGCTGGCGTGTGTGTGTGTGTGTGTGTGTGTGTGTGTGTGTGTGTGTGTGTGTGTGTATAAGTTGAGCCTCGGGCTAGAAGAAATGGTAAAGCACTCTCTTTACGCTGTGTGTATAATTATATGTGCAGTTGTTGTCAGTGACAGTAAAAGCGCTTTTGTGTGCAAGTTGAATCGTGATGCTTCAGCGTCATAAACAAGGCATTTACAGCCACTTGGTCGGAGAATGGGTCATTAAGTCTGTGTGTGTGTGTTTGCTTGTTCATCTGAGTGTATTGGTGTGCACTGTTGTCATTAGTCCTTGGGCCTTTGAAGAAGAAGAAGCCCCCTACTCCTTTTTTTTTTTTTTTTTTTTTGTTTTGTTTTGTTTTGTAGTTACTCGCAGCTCATTTCATCTCATTATCTGCCTTCTCCACATCTCTGTATTGAGGCACGTTTTTGGCACTTGTGGTATTTGTTAGTGTCATTGTGACGGGCCAAAGCCAGGTGTTAATGATCCTCCGGTCAAACCGCAACTAACTTCATCATGTACAATCCTGGCAGAGAGCAGACAGGCTGCTAGCGAGACAGAATGACTCGGACTCGGGCTTCTTGAACTTGTTCGTCCCCGGATTGAAGGCATTTTGCACTACAAGTGAAACATCACTGACAAGCTGAAGTGTGATTGCAGAGCTGGCAGCCCAGATGTCCCACCTCACATTTTGACACAGAATAGATTGTTTATACAACAGTCCACACCAACATCGAAAACTCAAACTCATTGTCGCACCAGAAACAAAGTTGAGACAGCATCCATAGTCATCCACAGCTTCTACCAGCAGTCATATCAGGAAATCAGGATATCTTTATGATATTCTCTCTCCACTGTGACTATCTGGTAAAACAGAAATGCCCAAATAATAATCTTTAAGGAAAAAAAAAGGATTTAGGGTTAATTAAATTGAGCAAGGTTTAGACTCAGCTGGCAAAAATTGTGGAATAAATGCTTTATTTTAATTTATCAGTGAGAACCATGGAGCCTCAGCCATCAAATTTTGTGTTTATTCTGTGGTTTTGGCCAGCTGAATCTAAACGGTCTTCATCACCGGGCTGTTCCTCCATCAACTCTCAGCAATTTTACATACTGCACCTTTAACTCTTCTTTTATGAGAATGTTGTTTGTGTGTATGTGAATGTTTTCGGTCATTCCGGTCATGGTTTTCCGAGGAATGTTGAATTAAGGGCAGCTGGAGTTTTTGGAAGACATTTCACTTCTCATCCAAGAAGTTTCTTCAGTTCTGACAGAGGGTGGGGAGTCCCGGCTGTTTAACCTGTGTGGGGACGTTATTCAGGTCATTGATGCCACTGATGTGTTAGTGCTCCTTTCTGTCGTGACGGCTGTTGTTAGTGTCACCTGACCACAGGAATGAACGATGGTCGCTTGGGTCACAAGAGGCTACGAATGGTTCAATTTCCTGGAAAGGGATGACAGGACAGTGTTGTAGATTGGAGAGAAATTGTGTCTGAGACCCCCTCTGTTGAGAAATGGCTTGTTTGTTTGGTTCCCCTGTCCTCCTGATGCTCACAGTCATGTATTTATCTCCTTAACGGAAACCTAATCTCATCTGGTTTAGGGGCTTGTTGGGTTTTACGTTACGCTGTAGCCATTATGAATATGAATCCTTAAGAATGAATGGTTTGCAAAGCAAGCCAACAGTGGGTGTTTGTGTGTTACTCTGTTTACTTACACTAAATACAATTTGTTCTCTAATTATCTCTCTCTACGCCCTATATTATCTGTACAGTTGGCAACAAACAGAAAATAACTGAAACAGGCTATGGGCTCATTTCCCATAAACCATTCTCTCTGCCTAAGCCTCCATTAGTATAATCACTAATAATGACTGTAGCGTAACACAGCTTTCTCAGAGTGACTGCAGTGTGTAGATAGTGCTGTTGCTGTGTGAGCTTATGCTTGTGTGTGTGTGTGTGTGTGTGTGTGTGTGTGTGTGTGTCTGCATATACCAGGCCACCAGTGCGTCGGCTGTCTGTTTCCTCAGTGATTTGCGTCTGGCTGCCACAGCTCCTCCACAAGCGCCCCACACTGCCGCACTGGAACAATAGGTCTGAGCGGCCTCGCTGCTGACCTTTACACACGAGCGTGTGAGAACATCATTACTGAAATGTAACGACCCTGTTGGTTCACAGCTCCAGCTAGCAAAGACACAAGTCTGATTTGGATGTCGAGATGCACAGAGTAACAATACGGCACGTCAGGCCTACTTGCTAGCTCTCATAATTCACCCATTTTTAAATATTTGATGTTAAATTCGATGTTAACCTGCCGTTTAACCTTGTTTGAGGAGATTTAGGTGGTTATTTTTAAATATAGCTGATTGGTGGGACATGAAAACATTGACAGGAATTATAATAGTTACCATAGGGGCCATCCAGTCAGTATCCAGCTCAGCACAAACAACAAGAGGAGAACAGCATCACTGCTGTCCTACTGCCCTACACTGAAAGAGGCTGGTTCCCACACTAAAAAAAAAGGGAGGGTGAATCAGTAGTTTGTTATCACCCCTGCACCTGACTGTAACACGTGTTACTGGTGGGTGTCCCTGTGTTACGTGGCAAGGCCAAGAAGAATGTGCAGACACTTAAAAGTTAAAAAGGATTCAGACGTTCCATAGACGCTTTAACTAAAAATACCATAGAAAATGAAAGAACTGTGAGCTGCTTCCTCTTTGGCCTGCAGCAGCGGGGCAACCGGGTCACCCAGGGTGTGGGGAGGGAGAGTATGGAACAGTTACAGGCAGAACTGTATGTTTTTATGAGTGTGTTTTTCCCACTTTTGTTGTGAGGTCTGTGAAACTGTGTCTGCAGGATCAGGAAGGCAACACAGACTAATGTAGAGTGCTGTGACAGAAAAAAAAAGGGGGAAAAATGTTGCTGACAGATAGTGTGTCATCAAAATTGAAGACAACCTCTGTACATCATGTTGGATTGATTAAGTACATCTGGAAGTGTGTGTATTAAAAAGTTTCTTTCTTTCTTTCTTTCTTTCTTTCTTTCTTTCTTAAGCTAACCTCAGCAAATTGTCCTAATTCTTCAAAAAACATTGGATATCTCCTCCTGACTCTAAATATTCTGACATTATTGTCTAGTTTGCTTTACCTTGCTCTTATTTCTTAATCACCGGCAGGGGTCTTTATCAGTGCAGGTCTGCTTTGAAGCAGGATTTACTCCAAACGGTATTATTTTCTCCTGTGAGAGAGTAATGAACTGGTCAGATGTGTTGTGCTGTCAGAGCGTTGAAGGGAGATGATCTACAGACGAGATGTTTGTTCTCTTGACAGCTTCCTCAGGGCCTCGAGGACAGAGGAATGTTGTGTGTCTCTCTTTGCCCAGAAGGGGGGAAATTCACAGAAACCGTGTGTGTTTGTGTTTTTGTGTGCATACATCAGATGGTGTGAGGGTCATGGTATTCTTGAGTTCTTAAAATCCTTTTCATCAAAATGAAATTTCTAAAACAAGCTCAGGGATTCTGTCTTTCATACATAACCAAGACAAGTTTTTTTTTTTTCTTTTTTCATTGACACTGATAGATTGGATTTTATTTCAGTTTACAAGGTCCCAATTCCATTCAAAACCCATATTTATTCAGTTAGGCCTTTTTCAGTTACAATACCAAATCGGCAGCGAACACAGCTTTGCTTTTATCCAGCTCTTCCTCACTGTGTTTTTTTTTAGTTCCAAAATGCATCAAGATATCTGGATCGTGCTGGCTTTGGGTTGCCGTTGTTCTTTCATTCACTCAAAACAAGTAATTTGGTCAAATGATTTGCTGCAGGCTGGTAGCCTTGCAAAAATCTTCACACATCTACTGAAAAAAGCTTAAAGACAAATCTTGGTATTTTGAGAGAATATTGGATTGTTTAAATGAGGCTTGTGATTAATTGGTAAATCAGAATTTTTAGCCAGCCCTTTTTGTTAACTTCCTACTTTTCTTTACAACTGAAGAATCAAATTTGTGCTTCATGTCTTCTTCTATAATATCTGACTTTGTACGTGTCTTGACCACATCTCAGCCTTTTTCCTACATTTCCAAACTGTCACATCCAATTCACTTTTATTTGATTTAAGGTTATAAATTGTGTTTGATATTCAGCGTCCTCATACAGAAATCCCTGTCAAGTGTGTGAGCTTGGCACATGGAAATCCTCTGCACCTTATCTTGGTGCTCCACTTTCTCCGTCCCAATCAGCACCACTCAGAGCCTCCGCTGCTGTTGGGATCTTTTCTTAGCCCGTTCAGGGAGATCACTCGTTTTCAGCACATTGTCTCACTGATGCCAGAGGCCTTGACATGGTGGGGTGGAAAAAAAAAAAAAAAGACGCTGCACATTGGTGACACACTTCATAATAAAGACTGTGACTAAAGAATAGTAGAGTCGCTGTAAGAACAGAGGAGACGCTCTCGCTTGATAAAAGCTTGTGCTTGAAAGAGAAGGGGGGTGGAATAGAGAGACAGAGAAAGAGGGAGAGATGGGAAGTCATTAGCTGAGCTAAAAGCAAATTGAATCAAGCCCGTGTGCTCTTTTGTAATTTGAATTTCCCTGGCAATTACGGCGTGGAAGTGAATCGGGCCTGAAAGAACGCAGGGCCAGATTTAGTAAGAGATGCGGAGGAAAGATTGGCACATTAGGATTCTCTGTCTTTCTCTTTCTCTCTCTCTCTCTCTCTCTCTCTCTCTCTCTCTCTCATACACACACACACACACACACACACACACACACATCTAACAACCAGAGCAGGTATGCCCCTCTCAGACTGGATCACCCGTTTCCAGGGTTCACGTAATATTCCGGGGAAATAATTTGTCCACATCTCCCTTTGATCTCAAAAATAAACACATATACATACCCTGAGCTGTTACACTTTTCTTGCTTGTGTTTTCATTTTGTTGCTCACTCGTTAATGCTCTCATCTTTTCCGTTCTGTTCTTTTCCTCCCGATGGAGCAGAAGTGCAAACGTGCCATGTGAAGCAGCAACAAAAGAGGGGGAAAATGTGCTGATGTGCTTCAGAATAGTAAAGCTGAAGCGGAGCCTGTTTTCATCAGGTTTACTGATCATGTACATACAGTGTGTGTGTGTGTGTGTGTGTGTGTGTGTGTGAGAGAGAGAGAGAGAGAGAGAAAGAGTGTGTGTGTGTGTGTGTGTATGTGTTTGTGTGAGATAGTGATGGTGGTGGTGCTCGGGGTGGGGGGTGTGGGGTTGCATGAAGGCACCGGTGCACAAAATATACCCGATTTCTTTTTACTTTGTAGTTATACAGAGACACACACACAAACACACATGCCGACACAGGAATTCCCATTTTCTTTTTCTATTTTACTTTGGCGCACACTCACTCATATGCAGACACACACACACACACACACACACACACACACACACACACGCCCTTGCTTCTTCCAGCTGTGTACCACAGCGGCCTTCCTGTTGTTTATCAAACCAATGTATGGGGTAGTTTTCAGCTCCACTGGTCTGAACACATTATTCTATTTCCCTCTTTCCTTTGCTTAACACGCACACACACACACACACACACACACACATGGATGCAGACACACGCAAATACACTTCCCCTCCACGCTCCACTCCCGAAACACACATGCAACCACAGACAACTCCACACAGACACACACACACACACACACACAGACAGACTCTCACACACACAGACATACACACACCCCTCCATCCACTCTACTCTGTGCTAACACACCAGGAGAGAGAGACAAACACTGTGCTCCCCACAGTAAATCCAGAAGATTGATGTGTCTCCTTGGACAAAATGAGATTGTGTGTCATTACAAGGCATTACACTACGGAACCCCTGAGCAATCGAATTAGCCCCAGTGTGTCACAGACAACCATCGTTTACACACACACACGCGCACACACACACACACACACACACACCACACACACACACACACACACACACACACACACACACTCACAGTGTATTTGAACAAATCTGTTTCTCACTCCAAGAGGTAAATGGTGTTTAAGTTGTCGAGAGGGAAACGTCAGCGCCAAGATTATACCACCTTTTTGTGAGTCTAATGTTCTGTATATATGTGTGTGTGTGTGTGTGTGTGTGTTGTGTGTAAGCAAGTGTGTTCCCGTGTACATGTACATGTGCATTTTTTTTCTGCTTCACTCTTATCGCGTGCATTGTGTGAAAGTTCTCCAAGCAAATACACGACCAGGTTGTTTAGGCTTCACTGCAGCTCAAATAAACACTAGAGATTGGTTGGCATTTGCAAGACTAAGAGGCAGATAGCAGTGGAGCGGCTGAACCTGTCAGTCAGTCTGTCAGTCAACAAGAGCAGTCAGCAAGCAGGTCAGGTCATCAGTCAGTCAGTACAGTGACACCACGATAAGGTAGCTCGCCCTGGAAAAGTCATAACCTCCCTGAAAACTAAACGTGCTGCTGGTGCACAAAATCCCCTTAATTTCTTTAAAAAAAGAGAAAATATTTAAAATCATCCTCATTTGACCTATGAGGATGATCAGTGGTGAAGAATGTGTGGTTTACTGTACAGAAGTAAAAGAATTACAAACTGCTACATAATGGATATTTTCAAAAACTGACAAAAAAGTAAGATTGAATAAAATGAATTTAGCTGTGAAAAAAGCGATTTTCTTTTAGGGTTTCAGTGCAAAACCATCTTTGTAAACTCTTCTCAGGACTATATTTTTTCTCCCTGTTATTTTATTTATTTATTTCTTTTAAGGGAGTTGTTATCTGATGTGAGGGTCTAAGGATGGAGGATCTTGTATTGCTACAAAGTCCATTGAGGCAAATTTGTAAAATGTGATATTGGGCTATACAAGTAAAATTGACTTGGCTTCTCTAATTATATGCTGGCTTTGCCATATTGTAGTTGTTAAATTGCTCTAAAATTCAATTCATCATAGCTTTAAAGCTCTTAAAGTCTTAAATGTGTTTTTTTGAAGCTGGCAGATACCCTGGATTAGTAGAAAGCTTCTTTCAGTCAATCAGCTGCTTCACCAGTGAGTCAGTAAAACAGTCAGTGAGACAGGCTGGTAGTCGGTCAGTACAGCAGCCGGCCAGGGAGTTACTCAGTCACTAAAACAGCATGCAAGTCACACAGTCAGGCAAATAGTTGGCCAATGAGTCAGTGAAGCTATCAGTGAGGCAGGACGAGGAACAGCCAACCTGTGATTTAGTCAGCCAGGTAGTAGTCAGTAAGGCAGGCAGTCAACTAGTCAGTGCATCAATCAGCTAAGCAGTGGACAAGCCCGCCTGCCAATCAAACTGACTGCAGGTCACAGTCACTAAATCAGTGTGTGTGTTGGTTTAAATAATAAATAAACACAAATGGAGAAATGTTTCACACAGAGCCATTCTGTGCAGTAACAATGGGCCGCCTGGTCCTGCTAAAACACTGTCTAGAGGTCTATCTGCAGACAAAACAAGAAGCTGGGAATGCACACTCACACTCACTGGACATGTGGCTGTGGTCTCACACACTCACAAACACGTGCACACACACGCACACACACTGTCTTTATACAGACAAAACAAGAAGCTGGGCCACTCTAGGAGTTTGAGAAATCAGCGGACAGCACGAGACACACACACACAGAGCTGTTCGAACGGGCAGCATGCGTAGCACAAGACTAAATAACAGAGAGTTCGTGAGGTCAGACACAAAGGCTGGATTCAGCACTGAGAGGAATGGGCCCCAGCCTGCAGGAGGACACACACTCGTAACACCCCTGGAAGAAACACAGATGAAAGCACACACTAAAATGCATGTAAGCAAGCATGCACACAGAGACAAAAATGTAAAAAAAAAGTATGTGTGACAGAAACTGATGCACGTACATCCGAGAGAATATTTTCTGTGTGTATTGGTCCTGCGGTGTGTGTATCTTTTGTTCCTGTTACTGTATTACCAAAGCTATCTATCAGATAGCAGGACAGAAAACATGCCCCTGCCTACAATCATTCTGCTGTTTCTATGTTTCTCATTGTAAACTTTTGACTGTGAAGATCTTCACGTACTGGAGTTAATCTTTTGGACTCCTCATTGTTTAGTGGGTGGTGTTTACATTTACACAATACTTGCTAAATAAGTAGTAGCAGTAGTAGAAGACCTTTATTTGTCCCCAAGGGGAAATTGGTTCTGCTATGGTAGCATAAATACAGCATTGGGCGAGACTCACAAAATAAAAAACAAAACATACATAGCCACACATAAATTAAAAAAACACATAAATGCAGGAATAAAAGGTGAACGATGAAATGCAAAAGTTAAAATTATTGAAAAAAGAAGCGAGAACAAGCTTGGTTGGAGATGTGCTGATTGCTACCGGGTTCTTTACAGGGCTGAGCCAGTGAAATGGCAGAGGGTATGGAAACAGAATTTGTATCTTCTGGTTTTAGAGAACGGGACGATATAAAGAGTTTGTCACAGATTGCGATTTAAAAAAAACAAAAAAACAAAAAACATGAAAAGTTGGTTTCGGTGAATTTCCATTATAGGGATAATCATAAATTGGGACAATTGTGAATATCGTCACAAGTGAAAAAACTGTCTTGCTCTCTAACTAGCTCACTGAAAAGTTTGCTGTCCTAGCTTGCTAACGTGGAGTCCTGTATTGCTGTAGTGTTGATGAGACTCTTAATCTGTCCTTGTTTGCTTCTCGCTAAAAGGATGTTCACTAAATAAAGATGTGTCCTATATCGTGAATCACAATTACTTTGGCGAGGATGATCGTGGTGTGAAATTTTCACGTCATCCCGTGCCTAATTAGTTTTGACTGAGTCGGGAGAGGGCAGTGACTTAATTCTCAGTGCAAGGGGTGGGTGCTGTCCAGATATAATGGATTCTGCTTTCTTTAACAACTGTTTTATAATCAAATTCAGACAGACTTTCCTGCTGAGTACCGATGATTTTATGACTGACTTTCATCACCTTGTTAATGAGTTTTCTGTTTGCGGTTGAGAGATACATACCAGCAGATAAAAGAAAAAGTCCAAACTGACTCAGTAAAAGATTTATAAAGCAGAGTGAAGAGTTTAGTTTGGAGAGATTTCCCCAGATTAAAGGAACATTTCTTCTTTTTCAGTAAGGATTTAAGATGTTTGCACAGTCTTGCAAACGCCAGTGTAGCCTCCTCCATCCAGAGTTTCACCTCTCTGGTGAGATCTTTCACCCTCTGTTGGAAATTTGCAAGGGAGGGACTAAATTCTCGTATTGGACATACTTACTCGCCCTTCCTGCCTCTGATTGGCTAATCTTTGTTGCGTTTGCTGGTTAGGTTGGTTAAGGTTAGGGCTGGGTTAGGGTTAGGGTTAACCAAGCAGTGATACAGTAAGGGTGGGTCTTTCCAGGTGGTATGCTGGGTACGCATGTCCAGTATGTCAATTAAGTCTCTCCCACATGTGCAATATTCTGGAATAAGATTACAAGAGTAATTTGATCATTGAGCTAGTAGATGCAGGAAAGGGAGAGAAATCCAGAGTGACGCCATCTCTTCCACGCTGGCGTAAAATGTTTTGTTGACGCTCGTCCAAAAACTTGATGACTTGTGATTCCGTTGAAGATCTCAGGTCCTCTGTCTATCTACCGGTTCACGGCAGAACTCAAATACACCAGTGCACGTGTTGAATCATCAGCTAACAACGTCATCAGAGGCAGACATGTTTACATTCTGTCTAAACATGGTGGACAAAATGTTGCTCAAGAGTTTGCTCTGACAACGTGCGAAGTTGAGTTTATTTACTAGATTGCCATCTTTGTAGTGTCTCAGCGTAGTAAAACACTCTGCATGCTAGAGGGAAAAAAAGTCAAGCAGATTTGGCTCCACGCTGAATTTTTTGACCTAAGTCTCAACCCAGGGTCAGAAACCAGCATCACACCTTCCATGCAGAGGCTCAACCTGTCAATTCCTCAGTTAGAGGCCCAAAGAGGAATGGCTAGAAGATGTACAGGGTATAAAATGTTTCCATGGCATGGAGTATTATGTAATCAGATTTAGTCCACACTATTGGTGTGTATGTAAAGGTATCCACAAAGCAGACAAGTTTAGACTCGTGACAAAGTATAAAGGGTATCTAAGATTTAGCCGCCAACCTTTCTCTTAATAATTTAAATAATCCTCTATTCAGTGCTCTTGTTCAGTCTACACTCCATTGTGTATGAATACTTTGTTCCTTCACTCTGTCAAATTTGACACCACATTATTTTGCAACGTCCACTTTGACTTTGAGATGACGCTAACAGTCGGCCTACAGGGTTGAGCCTTTGTTAAACAGTATAAAAGCAGTTTTAAGACTTTGTTTACTCATATACCCACTCCACCCCTTGCCTTCTGTCAACAATAAGCGTGATGAATAATCTTGCTAAACAGTTTGTAAAGCGCTCCGGCTTCCTCTTTGCAGTTTAAGCTTTGTTTTTATAATTGCATCTTTAAGCAGGCACAATACACAGACATGTGAGCACAGGCATGCACACACACACACACACACACACACACACACACACACGTGCACAGTGCAGTCAGTTTATGCTTAGAGCACTTTTCTAATTAATGTGTAGACTCTAAATGCTTATCGTTGAGCTAACTTTTTCCTGCCTAACTCTCTCTCTCTCTCTCTCTCTGTCTTTAAGATGCTACACATGGGAGTTTGTTCCAGGGGGGCATGGCAGTGTTTTTATTTGTGTGTGTGTGTGTGTGTGTGTGTGTGTGTGTGTGTGTTGGAGAGGGGGGGCTCACATACATCAAGAGACGTCACAGCTTTCCTCTCTTTGTTACCTAGCCAAGGCTCTAGCTAGACAATAGAGACACACACATTCGCTCTTGCACACACACACACACACACACACACACACACACACGCACACATACACACACACACACACCAGGGAGCTAGCCTCTCTCATTGTAACACTTGTGATAAACTGCATTGTTGTCTAGTTCCACAGCTACCTCTGTGGTTTAATTAACTAGGTCGAAACAGGAAGGAGAGCGGGAGTGAAGGAGGGAAAAGGCTAGAGGCTCGACAAGGAGAGGAGAGATAAGGGGAACTGATTGTTAACCAAGAAAGGGGCCTCATTATTTGAATTGTTTTTCCTTGAGTGCCGCACCGAAACATTTTCTAACTGTCAGTCTTCTTCCAGTGATTGCTGTTGTCAGCGATTGGCCACCTCTCCACCAGCACTCATGTCCAGACTATACATTCAGTTTCTATGGAGGAACGGGCAGTTGTGGTGCTTAACTCTGCCAGTGTGCAGTGAGAGTGCACTTGTGAATTCAGGCCACGAAGAACATTTACCATCAACATGTATTTTCAGGTCTGATGCAAACATCCCTTGTGCTGTTTTGGCTGCACATCTGTGTAGAAACCGAAGGTGAATATTTGAGAGTGGGTGGGGAGGAGGGTGGAAGTCGGCGTGCCATTGGGTTATAAAAATAGCATAAACAGTTGAACTGCCAGACGACTTCCCTGGGAAACACTGTCGACAACTTTTTTGTCCGCACGTGAGATTCAGAGTGAGAAAGAGGTAGTGAATACGCTCAAAAGACAGAACAGCGAGAAGCATCGCCGTATCAGTATCAAGCAGGAAACATGTATGAGATCAATAGAGATAGTCATTTAGACGGAGAAAGAGGGAACAGGATGAATGGATGAGAGAAAGACTAACAAGGGGGATCATATTTTGTTCACAGAGTTGACCATTCCTCAGGTGATGTCCAATCTGAAGTCTGATTACACAGTGACAGCATATCAGTGCTGAGACTCCCCTCAAGGCAGGTAGACGCTCAGCATTTTTTACAGATGCAGCCTAGATATAGTTCATTTCTAAATAATAGCTCCGGTATCACTCCTACCACCATCAAAGTATCTTCCCATATACAATGTTATCCATTCTGCAGTGCTCCTTAAATCATAACAACCAATTATATTTGCATTACAACAACAGAAATCTTACTGTCAGTGTGCAGTCTTCATCTGTGGTCTACTGTGTCTCTGAAGGGACGTTGGTGCCTCTGCTAGGGATGCACCGATCCCATAGTACAGGTCCAAACTCGTCCGATATTGATGATATTGGTTGTTGTTGTTGTTGTTTTTGTCATGTTCTAGTGTGGTAGTGTCTGATTGACTTTGACGGACACGGTCATGTATGTCAAATCCCTGTCCAAAGGCAAGTGTTGTGCAATATTCCTCTCTGTTCCATCACGTAATTATGCCAGGTCAAATAAAATAAAATGGAACATGACAGCCTCTCTTCTCCTCTCCAGCCGAATTAAATAACTCAGCCCCAGCCAATATAATTTAAATTCACTTATATACAACTTATGTGTGTGTATGACAGAGGGAGACAAGGACAGACACAATCCACTCCCTCAGTCAGTGTTGGTCTATGTGTACTGACGAGTTGTCACACTGTGTTTAGGCTGATGGCGAGGGTGAGACTCCCAATGTCTTGTTGTGATACCGGGCAAATGTTTAGCAGCGGCACACTCACACTAAGAAGTACACACACACTTCAAGTCAATCTGCTAAACCTTCTTTTGTCCAGCTGATTCAAGCAATGCAACTTTTTACCTGCTGGAATTGGCATTTTGTATCTGTCTTACTCACTTGGAACTTCTCAGTTTCAGCCCTGTATTTTTTCTTAAGTATTTTTTCTTTCTTCTTCAGCTTTACTGTAACCCCTTCAAGTACTACTACACTTAGTACTACTTCAAGTTCTTCAACTTTATTTTTTTTTTTTTGAATAAATTGGAGGAAAATTCCATAAAAGCATCTACCACTCTGACGCCATCTTGGCCCCCCTTTGTAATGGGTGTGTTTTGTGTCTACCCGGAGTGGCTGATGTCATCATCACGCACAGCAACTCTACCATACACACTGATTAGATCTGTGATTTTACACTTTAACACTTTAACTGATGTTTTTTTTTTTCCAGTTTATTTAAAGCTCAGAATCACTGTTTACAGTCTCACATGGCTTTACATGCCCACAAGTTTAAAACAAACAGGATGACACCCCCTTTCTGCCCTTTCTGTCCATGCACTACCTTTTTGATACAATACTACTCCTAATTTTTGAGTTTTGAGAATTTGTTCAGAAGAAGCAGCAATAAAATGTCACCCCATGCATTTCTGGCTGATTGTGCAACCACATGTGTTTGAACTGTTACCATCACCACGATTTTATCAATATCTTTGTGATACCATGTACGGTAGTCTTACTCTCATTCCCCTCTTTCAAGAACCTGTTTCTCTCTCTGTCTCTCTCTCTCTGTCTCTCTCTCTCTCTCTCACACACACACACACACACACACACACACACACACACACACACACACACACACGCAGGCCACTAACTGTCTCTTGAGATTAACGTTGGTGTGATCCACTCAGCTGGCCCTGATCACATTAAGATGGATGGACCCCCTGGTTGTGTGTGTGTGTGTGTGTGTGGTGTGTGTGGTTGTGTGTGTGTGTGTGTGTGGTGTGGTGTGTGTGTGTGTGTGTGTGTGTGTGTGTGTGTGTGTGTGTATGCATGCACGTGTGCACTTGCAGGGCCCCATCTGTCTGTGTTTTCTCTAAGGCTGGGTCCTTTGACCTAGCTGCCATCTTCAGTGCCCTCAACTAGGATAACCAATGCCCTGAGAGGGTGAACGTATATAGAGATGGATAGACTAGATGGAGAGATAGATGAATAGATCTCTTGTCCTCTGTTTTCATTTTCAAATGCTACATCAAACAATAACAGTGCGTCCTCTCCGGTGCTCCTACACATATGGTTATGAAGACACCATTAGAACGGTGTATCGCAGCTGTGTACAGCTGTAGCTCCTCTATGGGCCATGTCCAAAAATGTCCATGGAAAAATCTCCAGGATTTTCACACACTTAATTACACACAGATGTTTCTGCTCACACCACTGCTTTGTCTGGTTTGCACATTAAGTGGCTATGTTCATACTGAATGAGAGCAAAGATAAATAAACAGCAGCAGCAAACAGTGATGATGTTCATTGTATATGTATATGGCCTATAAAACAGTAAGGTGCAAGTATTTAAACTTGTGCCAATGTTTGGGAAGTGATAAAAGAGAGAGTGGGCCACAGGCCATAACATCAATCATAAAAAAAGTACAGAAGTACCCAAATGGTAATTGGCTAGCATTAGCTTGCTGGCTTATCTCCATGTGCATCTTGAGGTTCAGTGGTTAGTTTAGATATTGAAAGCCAAAATGTAATGCTGTCAGGGTTTATGGAGCTCACACATTTAATTCAGTGGGAATCCACCTTCACTTAAGTCGGAACCTGGGTGGGATCTGTTGGATTGTAGTGTTTAGCTGCCACTTGTCTTTGGTAGGCAGCTCAGCTGCACAGTCAGTTTTCCAAGTTTCCAGTTTGGCACTGAATATGGTGCTACTAGGGTGTGTGTGCTCTTTTTTTTTTTTTTTTTTTTTTTTTTTGCATGTGAAAGGAAGGAGAATGTACTGTTGTAAGAAATATATATTTGGCTATTTTAATACCTGTGATGCTGACAGCTGTTGTACAAATTCATTTGATATTGATTAATGTATAAAGAAAATTCCTAACATCTTTCACCAGTTTCTTTTTGTCTTGGATCTCTGCACAACTTGAAATATTCCTGTGCTTCTAAACATTCATATTGGATTAGCACTGGACTCGTGCAAAACAAAACACAACAGCTGAGGCATTAGGGTGTGCACACTATCCTTATCCTGTCTAATTTTTCAGCCATCATTTTCAGGTATATCCCAGTTGCCATTCCTGTGCGTACAGAGCCTGTAGAATAGAAGTCAGTCTGCTTGTACCCAGAAGGTTATTGGTTTGAATCCAGCTGGGAAAGCCAGGATGAAGAAGCAGCCTGTCCTGTGGTGCTGCTCAGTGGCTGACAATAGAAGTCTGCAGTTGCACTGGGCAACTCCCAGGTGTGAACATGTTGAACTACACGAGTGTGAAGCGTGATTGCTGATGAAGAGCACACAATCTCAGTCACCTTTCCTTGGATAGATCAAGAAAAAGGGTATGGCATCTAGGAGTAGACTCATTTCTTAATTTACAAATATATTGGACTGGTTTCTTCCTTTTTTTGGGATATTGGATATCAGCATGTCCATCCCTTCCCTTTTGGATATGACAGATTATTATCATACTCGTTTAAAGATATTGCCTATTGAAACAAAACATAGGTTATCAGCAGTTTTAGGAGAAAAAAAAATGGGATAAGTGTTGGTCTTAAAAACCCGTCTTGGTTGAACCCTATTTGCATGTGCAGAGACAACCTGAAAATGCATCATGTTAGTAAGGAGTAAAACCGTAGTATCCCAATGTGTCCATCAGTAGTCTTGCATTGTTAAGAGGAGGTCACATTGTTGCCCCTTATCTGGCCCCCATTATATCTTTATGTGAGTCGGTCACAGGCAGAATTCATTGTGTATGCTTGTTATCTGCTGTACAATAGCCTGATTTGTTTTGTGTGAAAGTCTCATACTATCTGCCTTGCATCACCACATTTGATGGTGATATATCATCAGTAAGTGGATTACATTGTTTTTGTCACTGAATTGGAGTGCAGTGACATGTTTATTTAGAAGACCTGAAACGTGTTTTCCTTGTTCTGTGTCCAAAGCGTAGATTATCAGTGCTGTATTATTAGCTTTTGGGCATATTGTTTTCGTTATGAAGAGTCTGTCTGTAGTCCATTTGCGGTCACATGTTGAGCTTGGGGCTGTAAATGACAGTGACATTTGCCATATTGTATTTCACAAGAGGCAAGTTTTTATCCAAAGCACATCATTGTTACATATTTATTAGGGCCACACAATGTATCATTTCAGCATTGATATTGCGATGTGCGCACGTGCAAGAGTCACATTGAAAGATGTCAAGTGAGGCAAATGAACTCAAACGCGTCATTCTGCAACTTTTAGTTACAAGAAACGTCTACCTGATATTAAATAATTGTGTTCGGTTTAAGGGTTGCTTGATACAGCGTTTGTTGCTAGTGACAGCAAGCACAGTGATCAGTTCACTATGTGCTCTGGTGAAGGAGTACACTTGATCACTTTATCAAACAACCAGAGCCCTCCTAGTCACTGACCACAACCTGTTGGACACACACACACACACACACACACACTGGCTACAGTTTTAGCCACAATGGGATGCCTGTTTATCTTCCACCGGGCCGATTAAACATACATTTGAATATTGTTATAAATGGGAGATTACATAGAAATAACACAACTGAGACACATAAGTTCATTTGTAAAGAAACTTTTAAACTTTTAGAGACTTTTAAAATATTCAAATGATGAAACCCCACCCCCCCCCCTTTTTTTTAATAAGCCATTATACGTTGCAGAAAACAAAATATTGCAATGTAATTTTTTTCAGTATCATGCAGCCCTAATATTTTATCCCATATGACCTCAGAGGAAATCAACGGATCTATTTGAACTAGACAGAAAATGAGTGATTGAAGCCATAATGATAAAAATGACATTTGTTCAAAGAGAAAGTGTCCTTTGTTTGTTGAATTTTGTACCCCCACCATTTTGACCTCCCCTACAAACATGCATTTAACCAATTACAATATTGTACTGCTTAGCCGAAGAGTGTTCCGGCTCAATTAGCCAAATCCATTGCCAGAAACTGAAGCTTATGAAAGAATGAAAAGCACTATTTTGGTAACAGCAGCCTTTATTTCTGGTTTCAGACTTGTATGACGAATTGGCGGTTCCAAATAGAACACTAATAGGTTTAAAATACAAGAACCCACTTGTTAGCAGTAGCACAACTTCTCCCTCATTTCATTTAGCTCTATTTTTCCCTATTTTTTTTTTCCAGTGGTGACTTTCCAGACCTCTTTTGAAGATCCCTCCCACCACCACCACCCCCCAAAATGAAGATCCTCTAGTGTTTATGACACTCCATGCCTCTGGCTCTGGAGTGAGACACTCTTTCTGTTTTGTTGCTTTTTATCCTAATATTATTTTATTATTACTTTTTAAAAATATATTATTATCATTGTTTTCCCACTTCAGTGTCTTCCTCCTTCCCTTTCACGGTCGATTTTGTTACGCTTCCCATTTTTGTCCTAAGCAATACAATGCATTTGAGTCCAAGCATGCCACTGCTCGCCTCAGGCTGAGAGACAGCTGTCCATGCCTATTTTGGACTCTTTTGAAACAATACGCAGTTTAGAAGATAAAGGCCAGTTTTGTGTCTTGTCTTTTCTGTTGCTCTTTCTCTACTGTGAGGGAAACAGTGAGAGAACTGTTTTGAATAAGAAAAACTACACAGCAAAAACCTGCGTCTTCCACACATGACCATGGTCTCACTCGTTCTGCCCTCCTCGTCTGTCTGTCCTTCCCTCAGTTCAGTTTAGTTGAGATATCTAGGTGGACAAGATGTTATGATGTTATAAAAGATAAATTAGATGATGTTTTCCCTTAACAACTAATGTAGTTTCATAAAATATACAAGAAAATACTAAAAAACAACCATAAATAGGTAATGATATTGTGTTTGTACCTATCTACATCAAGCACTGTAGTGAAACACAAAACAAAACTTGCAGACAACAAACTAACAACAAATAACTGTTTGACTGTTTTAAAAAAAGATGTGAAAAATTAGAGATTTTTAGTTTTGACACATAGGTCTGTAAGTTACTTTTTATTCAGTATTTAGTAAAAAGGAAACCTCTGTCTGCTGAATTATTATTTCAGTAATATTATATTATTTAATTAATTGTTGTTCATTTGAAAATGGTAAAAAACAGCACCTGTGTTGATGTTCACATAAATATAATTCTGGAATGGAAATGTTGGAAGAAACTATTCCTTCCATATTCACCCTGTTGTGCCTCACCATAAGTGCACGGGTGATATTTACCAAATATTACTGCCCTCGCTAATTACATACAGACGTCTAAATTTGTGTATTTACCACATGAATAACCCTCCATCCTCTGTGTGTGTGTGTTTGTCTCCCAGGTGTCTGAATGCGTGTACCTACTGTAAGACCAAGCATGCCAGAGGAGACCTGGCCAGCTACCCCATCGATGAGCTGGTGGAGAGAGCCAGGCAGTCCTTCCAGGGTGAGTCACACACACACACACACACACACACACACACACACACACATACACATACACATACACACACACAAATACGAAATCATAATAAGATAACTTTGACTTGTGGTGTTTATATACTCTGTCAGTCTCTCTCTCTGTTTCAAATATGATCTCACAAAGGGAGGAGTGGCAGTGAGGGTCACCTAAACCACAGAGTATTATCTATTATCTATTGATCGATATGCGTGTGGACTTGTGCATTTGGATAATTAGGTCCTGGGTCATTGCATCGCAGTTTGCTCACATTGTTCTGTGATTGCCTGCACACCTATGAGTGTGTCTTTTTGTCATAGTTTCTAAAGTACGCAGCCTGCATGTGGCTTACAAACTCTCTGTGCTTGTGTATTTGTGTGTGTTATTCCTGGTAGAGAGGTTTTAGTAACACATGTTGATGTTTTTGTTCTTGGGTAGAGGGTCCTGCCAGTTGGCTCTTGCTGGATGCCAGATGAACAGCTGTTGTGCCCTGGCATCTGTTCCCTAAGAGTAGACTCCCAGCATTCCCCACTGCACAGCAGGCCGTGCCCCTATTAGCGCCCCGGGCAGGTCAGTCAAGGGCAAGTCTGCGGACCGATACTTGGGTCTCATTTCCAGGGTGTTTATTTATTAACATGTTTATTAGTTTGATTCATTTTTGAAAAGTGAAGTTATCTGAACGGGGTGAATCTGAAACGAGAGTGTGTCTAAGCAAGCACACAGTAAAGCAACTCATAGACTGATTCATTGTTATTTTCTCAGTGGAAATAAGAATGAATGAGTCTATTAAGTGAAAATCAGGGCTGCTGTTCATTCTCATAACCCAGCTTGTATTATCTCTCCTCCGCTCTGGAATGCAGACCTCCAAGCAAAATGCATGTCAAATGCTGTGGCCGAGGTCTTCTCGTCTGCAGTACAACAAACCAAGGTCACTTGTCTTATCCTGTTACAATTTCATCGCTCATGCACATAATTAAGCCGTAGTCCAACCTGGAAATTCCACCATGAACATATTTACAGAGGTGTTTACATCATAAAGAAAGCTGCAGCCTGTTTTATTCAGTGTGCTCTCCAAACACAAGACCTCATTTCTGAGAGGTTAAAGGCACATGAACACTATGAAAAGCCCATCATTCCAGTTTGTCAGGTCATGGCAGCTGACCCGAGTGTATTCATCTGTTCATAATTCTAGTGTGCCTATTCATGGATGTAGTATTCAGACTAAAATTTCAGACCCTTTATGAGAGTAAAATAAATTTAATCCACTTCCAGAACATTTAGTTTGCCACCGGGCTTTTCTCTGCGGGTTCTTAATCATCAGAGAGGCCACCTCGTGACCTGAGCCTAAATAGTTTGAATTGAATGTTCCAAACTGAAGTTAGCAAATACAGTTACTGTAAATGTTGTCTTTGAGTCGTGGATACAGTTTCAGAGCTCTTAGAGGCCCACTCTGATTAGAATTACATTCATCAGTGTTGGGGTATAATTTTCCAAAGGGCATTTTAATATAAATGTTCACAAATTGCTATAACTGTCATTGTAGAAATTGATTTAGATTCTAATCAAACTGATGAATGAGGTTTTTAAAAAGTTTTAAAAAGTATGAGGTCGTACAACCTGTAGTCACCTTGTTGGTAGTGCTTCTGTTGCTGTCTAGGTTTGTGTCCTGATACAAGGTGATTAGGACTTATAACAACAACAACAACCACAGCAGCAACACAAAAGTCAGATATACCCTTGACGAGGACACGGTTGCATAAATCCCACCTAGATATTTCTTAAACAGCTGCATCCATGCCAGTGCAGTGCCCTGGGCTGGGCAGCGAAGGGCACACTCACCAGCTGCTTGGACCTTGGTGTGTGTTTGTGTGTGTGTTTGTGTGTATGTGTGTGTGTGTGTGTGTGTGAGAGAGAGAGAGAGAGAGAGAGAGAGAGAGAGAGAGAGGGAGAGACAGAGAGACAGAGAGAGATGATTGGTTACAGTACAGGGATTCAATGTAGCATAAGAGGCAATGTACACTTGTTTGATATTTTTTGTGGGCATGAATAATTGATCCAGTTTCAGCCACCAATCAAAAGCTAGAACCTTCTCTTTTGGCTTTAATGGATGAAGTTAACAAATATATGCAACGTTCACACCACATCTGGTGACACCAACATAAATTAAGCAATAAATGAATACACGTTTGATCACTTCTATGTCAAAAACAATGCTATAAAGCTTCAGAAACTGCATTTAGCCCATGGGACACTCTCCATGCATACGTGTCTGCTTGTAGGTAACCAGTGCAGTATTAATCAGTTCTACAATTAATATGTCGTCAAGCAAAGTGGAAGATCATGCAGTCTGAATTTCAGCTTGGAGGTCACATTAAAAGGTGGTGTGTGTGTGTGTTTGTGCGTGCGTGTGCACGTGTGTGTGTGTGTGTGTGTGTGTGTGTGTGTGTGTGTGTGTGTGTGTGTGTGTGTGTGTGTAATCCGTTAGAACACAGGAAACATGAGTGTCAGAGACGGTTGGTTGTTTTCAAAACAGAGAAAGAGGAAGCTGGAGGTTACTGCCTGTCATGAGTTACAGAGACAGAGAAGGGCAAAGATGGAGACAGAATGAAAGAAAGGAAGGGCTTTTATTGTCTGTTATGTTGAATGTTTGATGTCTAACTGAGAGCGAGAGAACCAGCTCGGGAAGCAGACAGAGAAGGAGATATTCAGTATAAACCCAGAGTAGTTGGATTTGGTCGTATCACTGTCACATTTTAGACTTTGATGTGACACATTTATGGAAGGCAGACAAGCCCAAAACATCTTGCTTAATAAAAAAAAAAACAAAAAAAACAAAACAAACAAAAAAAAAAAAACAGCTGTTTCTTCTCTCTCAACGCAGTATACACACGTGTTGTAGCAGCACTTGTGCTTGTGTCATGTTGTCCAGTGAGGTTCCTTATATATGCATTTGTTTAGTTGATCACGTGGTGTGTAATCACCTACACGTACTTATTTCCACCAGGCGGCCGTCTAGAGGAGATTGTGTGTTTGGCAGAGTGTCTACGGCTAGTCTTGGAAACTACTGGCCCTATCAGCCTTATATTTTTTGTGCACACGTGTGCCTGTATGATGAAATACGTCTTGTGGTTGCGGTGACTCAAAACCTTTGCATAAAGTTTGTTTTGCTGCTTCCACTCTCCTCATTGGCTGTCTAACTCGCTCCGTCACCACTGCGATGTCTCTACAGGGTCGCTATACACCAGTCCTCCGTCTTCTTCACCGTCTAGCCCTCTTGACCACCGCTGCTCTCTTCAGTTTACTCTCTTCCCAAACTTCTGAGTCGCTACATTGCTCCCTAACTTTATTCACTGTCTAGCTCACTTGTCTTTCATCTTATTGTGGCAGTGTTCACTTGAGAGGGTTTGGGAGTATAACGGTATACTTCCTACACAGTGCTTTGTTATATTTGAATCTTATATTTGAATTCAGTATGTATTTTGTAATTTGAAAAGTGTTTGACAGTTTGGTTGACGACACCATCAGACAGGTAAAAGTGCCTGTTCAGAAAAGCACTTTTAGAAGTGTTTAAGACGTAATAAATGGCTGTGCTGAAAAGTATTTTGCAAGACAACTTTTGGTGTCATCGTCTCTCCTTGGAGGTTTTTGTGGTTGTGTTTCACTTCGGTTTCAGCTCCTGACAGAAAACAAGTGTGCACACACACAAAGACACATGAAAACACAGGACAGTCATGCAGTCTTCCGACCTGAGTTCTCTGGTTTTTGTTGATTGTGACGTTACTGTCTCTCTTTCACACACACACGCACGCACGCACGCACGCACGCACGCACGCACGCACGCACGCACGCACGCACGCACGCACGCACGCACGCACGCACGCACGCACGCACGCACACAGACACTGGTGAGTGTGATAAGCACACTTCATCTGTAGCAAAATTAGTACCCCATACCCTTTGCATGTCAAATATATATTCTTTTTTTCTGTCACATATTATATATGTCTCTTTTGTTGCGCAAATGGAATTCAGCAGCCCGTATTAGGAGCCAAATGTGTATGGTTTCCCCCATCAAATATTTCTGCTCAGGCTGAAATTACATTACAGCAGTGCTCCTGTCTCTTCCCCACTCTTTCTCTCTCTATTAGCCACCTTTTTCTTATCTCAAACAAATTGAGCCTCACAAATAAGCCCTGCAATTCGATTTGCTATTTGATGTCTTTTGAATAAAAACAAATTTAAAAAACGCTCCGGGTATGAATGCTAATTTTGATTGGCTGGTTAACCAGCGTCGAGGGTATTTGATTGGTTTATCTCGAGGAACTTTGAAAGGATTTATGGGATTTATTCAAATGAGATTTGAAGTAAATAGCTCTCTTCCCATGCCATATGTAAGAAAAAAAATTTAAAATAAGAGTGCATGGCTTTTAAAGTAATCTGAATTATTCAAATGTCTGAATGTATAATTTTTAACATCAGAAGGCTTTGTTAATGCATGCAGGTAATGGAGGCTCAGGATTTCATATAGGAAATGCCATGGGCATGTTTATGTGGGGTGGGTTTATGAGTCCATGAGTGTTTTTGTGTGACAGACAGACACATTGTGAAACACTTACTCAGTTACATCAGCAGCTCAGTGTGTGTGATTCATCGCTGCACTTTGACTTTATTGAAGTCTTCATGCAGGCCAAATGGTCTCCTAGTAGCCTGTTGCTGAGGCTTTGCCTACAATAAGTTAAAATATGGATTTTTTTTTAAGTAAATTCTTCAATTAGCCCAGAGAGGAGAATGCCATTGCTATCAACAGCAATCATGATTTGTATGTAGTCCGGTACCCTGTTCTTGCAAGAGAAATTGCAAATAATTGATGTGCAAATGAATAAGCATTTGGCACAGAAGCTCTCAGCGGTACATTTATTTATGTATTTATGTATTTATTTTGCCTGTTCAGTGGTATTATTTTTCATTGAAAAAAAACAAATAAGGATTTGTCGGCCTAGTTGAGGTGTTGAGTACATCTGTCGTGGAAAGCCAACACGACTAACCACCGCTCAGCTGCTTGTCAGTGTCTGAGCTGACCTGACAGGCTTGACTCTGACATGCGGCCTGTATTCAGGCCTGCCTCCCATCAGGTCGGTCCCTGTACAGCAGCAGACAGGCTGCAGAAACCCCGCGGGCAGCACGGGACAATTTGAGGCAGAAATGATGGCCCTGAGAGGGAGGGTCATTTTAAATGTTAACTGAATAATTAAAAAGGAATTTCATTCACATGCTAGCTCTTAGTGGTCAAGTGATGACTAATGAGTAATGTGTCCCTTAGCACATGCCACAGTGGGAAAAAGTACTTGTCTGCTGTCCATCAGAAGGGCAGCTATGTAAAATGAGTTACAGGGATAAAATAATGATTTTGAAGATGATTTTAAGTTAACCAGGTCTAACTGTGATTTTGGCTCCGGCTGAAGTGTTGTAGAAGTCAGTGTGGAGCTTGTATAGCCCCGGCTTCCCTTTCAGATTTTTCATTGTTTTCAAATAATTGCTTTATGTCTTCAAATAGAAATAAGCTGTTTATTGCCACATCTCTATCTTTATTTTGATTTAAGATTTGGTCTTACCGTCAAGTCCAGCATGAAAAAAAATTGGCTTTCTAAAACCTTCAGGCACTGTGTCCTCGGTGTGAACCTGGTGGCCTCTGAAGTGCGGCAGGAGACAGGCGTCCAGTCTGACTAACTGAAGTGTGTCAGGTCGAGAACCCTGTTTTCGACACGGTTCTCGACCCCCCTGCTGCAGCTGTCCCCCTGTCATCTAAAACTGTCAATAGGCTGTTTTCGAGATATAGTAGCTCTGGCCAAAACAGGATGTGACGCTTTATGGGCACACACGCACGGACACACACACACATACACACTGTCATTAGCAGGACACACATCATTAGTGTGTGACATCCATCTTAGCAATCATGACATGGCTTGAGTTGTGGGTTCTAGTCTGTGCTGGTACAGTATCCGGCAGAAACCTCCTATCACCAGTTTTGCTTTTTGTTTCCTCCAACTGACCAATGACATGCCCTCACCCTTTAAAGTAAAAACTCAGACCAAGTGAAATTACTGAATGGATTTTGTTTTTTGAGGAAACAGACAAGTTTAGTCTGCTGCCTGCATACATACACAACTATGCACACACTGATGTACACACATATCATCTGATGTTGCTCTCATTTCCACATGACTGACGGCATCAGTGTTGTACACACACATTAGCCGCGATGACACGGTTTAGTCTCCTGGCTCCAGAAAGATGGCACATGACAGATAGCCACAGATAGACAGACAGATATGTGGGCTAGCTTGTTGGCTAGCTCCAGTGTCGGTGACAGGTGTCAGCCCCTGTTTACCAGTGCCGCTGGGAACCAGAGGAGACAGACCAGGCTGCCAAAGTTTGCCAGGAATTATCGGACACACTGCCTCCTCCAGGTTTGGGGTTCAAGTTTGGGTTTAATTGCTGAGATTCAACCAGACCTGAGATCGCTGTAGATGAAACTAAGATATAACATCTGTTGGTTTCAATGAAAGAAAAAACAAGTGATTTTCTGACAGAGGAACATTTGTAAATTGATTATAAATTAGAAACAGCTTTAACTGTCATACATCAGCCATAATTGTGATGGCACAAGCTTATTTTTTTCAGATGTTTGTACAAAACAACAAGCACAGCCTTGCTATGGTGCTGAATGATTGAAGTGAACTGTGGAAGTGACATCATCTGTGTGGCAGGCTTTGTGGTTTCTCTTGGAAAAATCTCAGTGAAGACTATAGTAGTGCATTCTTTTCCCATCACATCATTTAAAATTCAGAGATGAAATTTTCACAGGAAGTAGAAGTGTAATAGCACCTCATATTGTATAATTTGACACATGGAAACCTGGAAATTAGCACAAAGCATTCAAGCGAATGCAACAAGAGAGCATACTGAGAATATTATGGCAGATACATAAAAGAAACTTCTGGCAGAAATACAAGGTCAAAGTTGATGTGCAAATGCAGTGTTAGCTATTCACATTATCAGGTACAAATACGGAAGAACATGGTACAAAACTATATGTAGACATGCAAACTGGCACCATACACTGTTCACATTCATTCACGTTAGGAAAAAAATAGATGGAGGCAAGTAAATTAAAAGCAGATTAATGCCTAAATTGTCAGTGATTGATGAAGATGAGAAAGAATGAGGGACGGAGCAGGGAGAGAGAAAAGCTGGCTGAGAGACTCGAGTATTGATATGAGCACATTGATCTCAGCTGAGTGACCGTCATCAAAGTGCTGCCTATTGGAAAGCACATCTGGAAAACTGCTGAGCATGCAAGCACTAACACAAATTTCCCGTGTGTATGTGTGTGTGTGGAGGCAGTGAGGTTCATTATCCTCCGGGAAAGCTCTCACGGAGAAGCTAAAAATGGATTTTTGAATTTCCTCCAGGCCAATAAGCTCTGGATATTTTTCACTTAGACAGGACTTTGTCTGTGTATGCTGCTCCTTACTGAGAAATAGTTCACAGACTCTGGCAACAGTTTCTCCTCAAACTTGCTATTGTGGAGCCAGCAAACTCAACAGACACAGTCATCGTCTCACACTTACACACACCAGGGTCATACATGCTGTGTGTTCAGTGCTACTGAAGTGCTGAGCAGTGATGAAAAACCCTTAAAATCCCTGCAATGCCATTTTTCTTAGTCTTGTAATGTTTAAAAAAAAAAAGTATTGTCGTACTGTGTAGCTTATTGCGTAGAGCATGGTTGAGTTAGGGGTTCAATTCCCTTCACAGCTCGGTGAGTAGAGCAAGGTACAGACCTTGCCGAACTTCAGGGTTGCGTAAAAGCGGCCACCAAATGTCATATGTTTTGTTAAAGATCCAAATTCATGGCCCAGGCAGGACAGATACTATTGCTGGCTGCATGATTAACGGGAACTGTGGGAGTTGAGTGTAAGTTTGCAGTTAAGGTGAAAAACTTCAGCAGGGGACCATGGACCGGTCTTCAAATTTGTCTATTTTTGACATGGGAAATGTCTAACTTTTCTCATAAGATTTTGAATGGACTGTTGCGCCTCTCTACTGCAATTCAGTAGAACAATGCAAAATTATGATGATCTCCCTGAATGGGTGTGTTAATATTATACATCAAAACAAAGTCATCTAAAAACTGTGTGCTCTATTTGTTACTAATTGGCCATGAAGGTGTGGTAGACAGTGTGTTTGCTGTTGCCACGGTCAATCTGAGTTAGCCTCTAGAGTCTAAAAGCCAGGCCGGCTGCATTTTGCTGATTATAGTCTAGTGCTAGAGTGGATGGAGTGTGTCGATATTAAAGTCAAATCAGAATATAACACTGAACCTCACAGTAGACCTTACTGTAAGTGCAAAAAATAACAAACAACCAAACAAACAAAAAAGCGTTTAACCATGCCGGGACCAATGTGGCACAAAATTTGACAAAGGCATCCACCTCCACATTCTCCATGGAGGGAAAACCCTGGTTTGTCCATGATCTCCAACAAGTATTTCACAACAAATTTCTCCCCCTTGCAGGCTGAGATTTATGCTGGTTTTATGTGTCATTGGTTTTGGAAAGAGCTGTTGCTGTCAAATTTTCACATGTAAATTTTTGACGGTTTGAGCCTCACTAAACATTACCCATCCAAACCTCACCGAATCGCACATAAACTATCTGCGCGGATCGATTGCACCAGGGGTAAGTGGGGAAATATCTTTTTTTGTGTTTTTGGTGAATTGTTTCGAGTTGAAGCATTTTCCATCAGCAGCAATTAGCTTCTTAATTCCCAATGCACCAGAGGAAAAAAAAAAATCCTTGCCAGTGTCCACATTCTGGAGAAGGATTCTAGAGGGAATTATAGAAGATAAAGGCATTAAAGAGCCGCTTCGCTCACAGCGCTGTGCCGTCAGTCTGCCTCCGTGCTCTTGAGTGCTGCAGCCACATAACGCTCATCAACAGGTAGCTGTCAGTGTATGTCGTGGTGGTGGTTTGCGATCATGTGGCTGGGCTGTAGGTGCTGTTACCATGGCAGGTTGCCGGGGAATGATTGAAAGCCAGATGTGATGCACTGATCATGTTTCTTTCTCAAGGCAGTCACAGTGTGCAGCGGAGGTGTGTGTGTAAGAGAAATGTCGACAGATAGAGAGAGATATTGCACTATGCGTGCTACTCTTCTCACCCTCTCTGTTTTTACTGCTTCTCTCTCTCTCTCCCTCTCTTTCTCTCTGTCTCCCTCTGTAAATATTTAGTTGGTCCAGTCATTATCGTCAGTAGTTTAACACAGAGCAGGCTCTTGGCTGTTTGTCAACCCCTACTGGTCTGTCTGCCCCTAAAAACACAAACACACACCATGCACACATTATGTTATACATAATATGTGAGGAGGAGAACATGAAGGCAGCTGACACACACACACACACACACACACACACACACACACACACACACACACACACACACACACACACACGGTGCTTCCCCCAGCAGTCTCCCCAGGCCAGGTTTGGTCAGCCCAGTTTCAATCTAACTGCTGCTCATTATGCATAGCCATGATGCTTACTGTGTGTGTGTGTGTGTTTGTGTTTGTCAGTTAGGATTTGTGCGTTTGCTTCGGTTTATTGTTGTTTGGGACCGGGCCAAGGAGGGAGGGAGAATCAGGGAGAGACTGAAGAGGAGAGAAGAGTTGTCTTTCTCTTTTTTCCGCCCTCTCTATTCTATGACTAGAATAAATATATTTTCTTGTCTGTTCTTTGCTCTCAAAGTTCAACAAATGTACTGTGGTCCTTTCTCTCCATGTCTACCTCTGTCTACTTGTTTGACCTCTTTTTATTCTCTCCATTGGCCAGAGAAAGAGGAACAGAGGGTGGTGTGTGTGCGCGCGTGTGTGTGCTTGTGTGTCTGTACTGTCTCGTCCTGTGATTTAGTGCCAAGCTGGCAGCGGCGACTAGTGAATAGGGGGCCCCTTTCACACAATGGGAACGTGACACACACACACACACACACACACACACACACACACACACACACAAACTTACACACACACACACACACACACACACACACACGTGCATGGACAGACACACTGGTGACATAATAGCAGCGATGCCAGGTGTGCAGTTGGTGGCCTGCAGTCTGGTATTGGCTGGAGGTGTGTGTGTGTGTGTGTGTGTGTGTGTGCACACGTGCGTGTGTGTGTGTGTGTGTGTGTGCGTGTGTGTCTGTGTGTCCAGCAGACACCATCTGCTCTGTCCTCTGTGAACTTGTGTCCACACCTCTCCTCTCTCCACACTGACATATCAAGATATTTTTAACCTATGGACAGAATCTGTAGTGCTACTGCACAGATTCTATACTGTATTATTGCTGTGTGTACTACCTTACTACTACATGTACTATATACCTATAGCTCTATCATATGAACTACATACCAGAGTACTAATACATCATATCCCACAGTACTACTATGTACACCATAGTATTACTTCATGTCCTGCAAATAATAATATATATTTATAATTATTTACCATAGAACTACAGTATGTAATATATACTGTACTTCCATAGTTTTCTGGTAGTACATAAGTAGTGTCATAGTACTACTGTATGTATCACATACCATGGTGCTGCTGTATTTACTGTACACCATAATACTGCACCACTAGTATATACCATAGTATTGCTGTATTAAGTACCATTAATTCTATTCTACTTCTCTATTAACTATCAACCATATTGCTACTGTATTTGTTACCTTGTATGCTACTGTGTGTACTATATACCATTGCACAGCTGTATTATATATATAACATAGCTTTCAGATGTTTTGAGCAGACGAGTGTGCATGTAAGCAAATTACAATGAAATATGAAAGAAAGACAGAAAGAAAAAAACACCAGGAGGGGTCCTGTAAACAACAACTGAACATATATTAATGAAATTCACAGCTGTTTGTTTTTTCTTTTTTCTTTCTCTTTTGAATCTATGGAGAAGGATGGACGAGGTCCTTTTTAGTTTCTTTCTTCTTCAAATCACACATCACACCCCCTTTCTTTTCATTGCATATATTTTCTCCTTTTATTTCCCCTCTCCAGTATCTCTCTCTCTCTCTCTCTCTCTCTCTCTCTCTCTCTCTCTCTCTCTCTCTCTCTCTCTCTCTCTCTCTCTCTCTCTCTCTCTCACACACACACACACACACACACCACACACACACACACACACACACACCACACACACACACACACACACCACACACACACACACGCACACTGTACTTCTCTACTGTGCTTTCCTGCTGTACCCTGATGTGTGGGGGAGGGGAGGTCATTTCTATATTCTGTCAATAGGTGGCAGTAGGAGACTTACATTCAGACCTTGACCATGTGCTCTGCTCACTGGCCTTGTTATTGTCTGCATGGCTTTACACACACACACAAACACACACACACACACATGCACACAAACACACACAACCAGTCGGCTTGTGCCTGTTAAAATGTTTAACTGCTGTTAGTAAGTCCTCTGACTCACATTTGGCTTTTAGTTCCTTCTCCCCAAATACCACTTTGTTTATGTGTGTGTGTGTGTGTGTGTGTGTGTGTGTGTGTGTGTGTGTGTGTGTTTCCTCTCCTAGGCTGTTTAGCACACTGCTGCTCTGTTGTTTACTTACCCACTTCCTCCTTGTGTGTTTGTGAGTGTGTGAGTTAAAAAAAAAAAGAAAATAAGAGAGAGAGAGGAAAAGATAATAAATGACACTCTCAGCTCTGTTAGTTTACCCCGCAGCCTCGTAAATAATTACAGTGATTGTCCACTCAAGTACATGAGGATGCATTTCCACAATTATCTGGGGGACTCGTTTTTAATCTTCCTGCGAGCCCGCTTTCTTCCCCGACCCGGACTTTGAAAAATGATATTGCAGAAGATAAGAATAAAAGAATATGAAACCATTTCTTTTTCCAAGTGTTTCTGCTTTATTACTGTATTCAGCAAAAAGAGAGAGTGGGTGAATGATGTAAGACCCAGCTGAGGATTTTAACTAACCTCTTGTCACACCTTAATCTGCTGATCTACTGAGGAACCCTTGTTTTGTTTCTACATCTTACCTCTTTCACTCCCTCTCCTTTTTCCTCCCTTCATCCCTATCTTCTCTTCTCCCCTTGTTTCTCTGGCATCTCTCTCCTGTACAGAGTTGAGAAGTGGGCAGAGCCACATGTTCTGGAAGGATTTCCCCCATTTGAAATTTTACTCTTAATGACAACCGCAATATTACTCAGCATGGAATCACAGGAGTCTCTTAATAAATAAACAATATTGTTGGGTTGTTTTACGGCCATCTGTTTGAAATTTGAGATTTTCCACTTTGCTTGTGAGAAATCACGTTTTACTTTTGTTTCTGTATGACAAACGGCAGTGTACTACAGTTCCCATCAGCCTCAGTGATCATTACAATCATGAAGACTCCAGCTTAAGCCGTGAAAATATATTAAAATATATTCAAGATTTTGATAGATTTTATTCCAGATTGGTGGTTGCAGTCAAGAAGAAACCCCTGCACCACAGGTTCTGACAAATCAAAGAATGCATGTGTAAAGTTTTATGAAAGCTGCATACGTCAGCTTCACCAGCACGGACAAGACGATTTAAAGCTCTGCAGTTGGCTGTTTCCTGAGGCAGTGCTTTGTGGGACTTGTAGTTGACTCATCTCTTAGGTTTTTTTTAATGCACACTGTCTTATTACCTGGAATTATTTCAATTTAGTTGCTTGTTTGTTTGTATCGATGATTCTGCCGGCACAGTTTTATGCCCATCCAAGTGTTGGAATTGCTCAGACGGGACTTAGTTACTTCCCGAGCCCCTGGCCTGCCAATATGACCCCGCCCACTTTGCAGCTCAGTTCCATCCCCCTCAGTGCCTTCACCTTACTTTTGCCCTACACAGCGTTTCTTTGAATTCTGGTCTGGATCCAAAGTTTGTAGCCCTCTGTCTTCCTCCCATAACATCACCACTGACGTGCTGTATTGAATTCTGTTCCCAGCTGAGACCTCACATCCACTCAGTGTAGTTCTTGAGCTTTAAAAAAAATTGCATAAAAGCCCCCTTACCTCACTCGGTTCACACTTTCATTCGCTGTTTTTCATGTATAGTTGTTGTTGCTTCCTACGGGAACGCTTTGAAGCCTCTGCACTCTGCCCTGAGTGGCACATAACCAGTCGCTCAGCTGCAGAAGACACAGGCTGCATGGCTACAAGGTTGTTTCCACAAGCCCCACTGAGTCCTGATGATGCATCCAGAGGATAAAATACAGACTTGGCACACACACACACACATACACACAAACACAAGCACAGGAATGGCGAGGAAACAGACTTGTGTTAGCGCACGGAGACACAGAAGAGCAGAACTAAGACTAAAGCTACAAGTGGCTTAAGTCCTCAAGTTTGTGTCGTCTTTGAAGTCTAGACGTGGAGGTTGGGAGGCAGGAGAAGGAGAGATTAATTGGGCTGTTTGATGTGCATGAACCTTTGTTTGAACCCATTCAGTGTTTTTGGCAGTGTCACAAAACAAAAGCCCTGGAGATACCGGCAGGGATTAAAGTTTCTGTCACACGTCATATTTCCGTTGTTTGGATTTCCGAGGGCAGTAGACTACATGAGATTAGTGACAGGTAGATCTGAAAATAGAGGGTGGGGACTTTGTGGCATAGTGTAATGACAGTGTGTTTGCGTGTGTGTATTTAAGGTACCCAAAAACATTCAGGTGAGTAAAGGTGCGCACGTCACCATCTACAAATGACTTTCTATCCAACATCTTAAGCCTTTTCCTGTTTTATTTGCACATTATTTAGGTAGGCGGAGGCCTGCCTGCCTTCGTTCAGCTCCCACATCACCCCTAATCACTACTTACATATCTGTCATTACAGGCTGCCATTGATCATTCAGCAAGTAGTTCTCATGGTTAAAGTTTTCTCACTTTTTTCACATTGTCTCCCTAACTCTCCTTTTGATGTGACTCTTAGGATTTCTGCTAAATGGGGGATCATCATTATCATGAGTTTGTTTGTAAGAGAGAGAGGAAAAAAAATTAAAAATCTGCAAGCTGGAGGAATGTAAAATGCACAGTAGAAAATTGCAATGAATGCATATTTATTGCTTTAATTCTTGAAATCAACATCACATTTGGAGTGTAAGTGATAATAGTGTAACCAATGCTCATGCTTCTCACATCATAATAAAGCAAACTTTTGTATCAGTTTTTTCCAACAATGAAAAAGACGACTGGTTAAAGCCTGCAAAGCAATACATGATATTCTTCCTTTAAAACCCTAATGATCACAGCTACTTCACGCTAAAGTAGAGATTATCTTGCCATTGATGTTATATTTGCCTTAATTGTGGTGCCTGAATCATTTAGCTTTCTGGCAGTCTGCAAAGGTACTGAAACGTTTTCTGGAAATATTTTTATGCCCCCTAAGTTGCAGGGCCAGGGACAAGATTTTAGCACTTGTGTGCCAAAAGGAACCGAAACGAAAACAGGAAAGTGTCCGGTTACACCTAAAAACCTGAAAAATCGATCCTCGGCCCCAGAGGTTGATATGATTCCAAGATTATGGGGAACTAAATGTAAAACCAAAAGCTAGTCTGTCTTTTCGGCAATTCAGATAATACAGATCACAACCTCTCCAAGTTGATGGAGATCTATGAATGTTTTCCTCAGGAAGAAACACCTTTACTTCTACTTTGGCCAAGGGTCACCTGCCTTCTCGGAGCCTCAAACAGCCAGAGATCTCTCTCATTGGAGATCCAGGACTTGACACATGACATTTTGAACACTTTTACAATCACATGCATAAACACTTCCAAGGATCCCGCTGGCTTTTTTTCTTCTCTCCTCTTAGTTACATTTTGCCGAGGCACCTCCTCTCAGCTGTGAAGATGGCTCCTCATCGTAAGCCACTGAAAGCACACAGCAGTGACAGGATCTCTCTTTTAATCAGGACTCCTGTCAAGAGAGATTAACCAGACTCGTTTTCAGACTTAAGACAACGTTCGTGGAACTTGGGAGGATTTGAGGTAGACCTGATCTTGAGTGGCATTTTATCCTGACCCAGATTTGACCCTGTTTATCGTGAATTGTGAACAAATGTATAGACGACACAGTGGTTTAATTTGCTACGTGTTTGTGCCCCTGTCTCAGTGATAAAGAGATTGTGTGCTTGTGGCTGACACATTTCAGCTCAGGTCTTGTAAAATTATCTGCCACGTTTCTGAATTACTGCTGCTCCAAAGTGATAATTATCATCATGTAGGAAATGCATACATACACACGTGCACATACAGCAAAAGGTGCACGAATTTTCTCTGTTATTCCCTGTGAGCTGGCTATCTGTCTTACCCCCACCCTCGAATCGCACGCTGAGACACACACACACACACACACACACACACACACACACACACACAAATCATAGTTAATTAGTTATTCTACCTGTAATTAACTTGAACCTCACATCGATGTTGTGATCAACACAACTCATTACCTGGAACGGGAGAGAGGTAAAGCAATGGAGATGAATGAGTTTAAAGCCTAAGAAGAGAGACAGAAAAGTCCTGGACAAAAGTGGCTGTGGGAGACAGTAGTTGCACATTACATCGATACCCTCTAACGGAAAACTGTTTCAAAAGTACAGAAATTGAATGTAGTGGAACGGTCACTCCCATTCAAATCAAGAGTGCTGGATGGTCAGAGCAGCGGAAAGTGTTATGTGCACTGCTGCCATGGTACCACTGAGATCACATCCATATAAACTAAATGATGGCAAATCACTGACTCGCTGAGCTCAGAAATAGAGAGAAATACAATCAGAAACACAGTCTTTGATAACGTTATGTTAACCTTGTCGCTGATGTCAGATTCCAGCTGCATTTTTACAGTTGCCTGAGCTCTGGTCTAGCACACCAGAATACACAGGTTCAAAGTTCTTGTTGTAAATTCTGGTTTTAGGCTACAGCCACAGGACAACAACATATCTGCACAGTTGTGAAGCAAGCGTGACACACTTTACAGCCCTAATGGCTTGTGTTGTAACCATAGAAACTAACCATGATTTGAATTTTGTCACTTTTCCATGACATAGTGTAGGCCCTACTCGCTTTACTATCTGGATGTTGTTTTCCATTGCAGACGGTACCTCCTCATAGTGAAGCCTCCCCCGTCACTTGGAGTGTGTTGACTAGTTTTTCTGCCACTTCTCTACCTGTGTCCCACACAGGTATTTTATTTTAAGGAAAAATCAACAGGACCAATTCGAAATGGCTGATTCGCATTCAGAGAGTTGCTGAAATATATATATATATATTTTTACATGGATAGATTATCAACTATGACTCAAGTTTCACAAGTCTCGTTTTGGTACCTCTTGGTTGTAAGCAGCAATCGGCAGGGCTTTGCTCTTCTATTTCTCTTTGACCAATCAATCAGCTGGTCTGCATTTCATATCACCTTTAAGTTTCTGCTCAGCTCGCTTGGAGCCTCAACGGAGGAGGTTCTAAAAATAGCATTTGGTACCAGATACTATCCCAAACTTTTCCCTAATGGAAAACCAAAATAAGCAGGTAGAGCCAAGGCGAGTAGAGCCAGTATCAGGTAATGGAAAAGGGGCTTTTATGCTTTACTAACCAAATGACCAGGGCAAACAGTGCCGTAACCTTTCTTCACCATTCACATTCAGCGGTCAGAAGTGTCATTTTACCATCTTTGAACTGTGCGATACTTGAGCAATGCATTTGTTTTTTTTTTCATTTTCCATCAGAATATTCTCCTGAGAAAAGTGTGTGTGAGAAAGAGAGAGGTTATTTGGTCTACCCAGTCTCTAAAACATTATGCAACTGTCCCACTTCTGCCCTGCTGTTTGTCTGTTTTCCTGTCAGAGCCCATTCCATCACATCACTCCCTGCGACGGCTCTATCTTTCTGTACCTCTTGTTTATTCTTCCCTCCTCTCTGTCCAATCTACTCTCGTTTCCAATCAATTCCATATCCATTCCATGCACATCCTTCTGTTTCTCTCAAATCAATTGCCCTCCCTCTATCTCCTATCTCTTTTCCTTGAACACCTTTTCCTCTGTTTCTCTTCTGTATTGGTCCCCTTTTGTCTCTCTCACTCAGGTTTTGTTTCTTTTGATTGCTGCTGGCGTTCATTTGTCTGTGTCTCTGTACAACTCCCTCTAGCTTTCCTCGTTTATTATTTTCTCTGTGAATTTTCAAGACATGTCCCTCACAAAAACACCTGGATTTCCAGTCCTACTTTTTAAATATAAAATTATCCATTTTTTATAAAATATACTCAGCATATAGTAAAACCTTTATGACATTATATTTAAGTATTTTGTTATTAATGTTTTTGTTGTCTTAATGTAATTCGGGTTATTTATCTGTTTTTTTTTTTTTTTTTTTGTCATTTTAAGTTTTTGCAACACAAGTAAGCAGCACATTCAGTGGTGCTGCCATTTCATTTCTACAATGCACCAGCAATGCACTTTGTGTGTGTGTGTGTGTGTGTGTGTGTGTGTGTGTGTGTTTGCCCAAGGGGGTGGAAAGGAGTGCAGCCACCCGCTGTCGCTTCTGCCTCTCTTTTCTGACAACACAGCAAAATGCCCTCTCAAGATATTCCAGCCCTAATGTGGAAACAACACACATATTCATCCTTCAGACTTTCAGACGAAATGATTTTTATTTCTCTGTCTGTCCTTGATTGTCCGCGTGCTCTTAAGTTGTAACATCAAGACTAGATAGCAACTTTAAATGCAGTCGCTTGCAGCCTCTTAGGGGATCTTGAAAATGTTTATTCAGCATATTCTTCTTGAAGCCGTCACCCTGGTTATGCACACCTATATTGTGACAGGTGTGTTTTCCTTTGGGCTTTTTCAGTTTTATTTTTGATGTGTGTTAAATCGCGTCCGAGCTGCCATTTAAAAGGTCTCATAAAGCGTTACCTTTAACGTGCCCAAACCTGCACATGCCCGGTTTGGTTTGTGACCTGTTTACTCAGCACTCGGAAACAACAGGGGACGATAGATGTTAGAAGGCAGAGCTCCGTCGTACACAAAAAAACATCAACATGTACATCCAGGAAAAGAGATCCCTGTCCCCTGAAGTGTAATGTGGTGTGTGTGTGTGTGTGTGTGTGTGTGTGTGTGTATGTTCATGTTCTCAGGCTGTATATTTTCATACCGTCAGGGGGTCTCTTCACACCCCCTCCAGGAGCCAGTTCTCACATAGTGGACCACCCGTGGCCATGGCCGCGAGCCCCTCATACAGGGTGACATAAAAGGGCTACAGGGGGGACAGCTGATGCACATACACACACACACATGCACACACACACACACGTACGCACAGATATACTCATGTGAAATGTTTTGTGAAAGCTGGAAAACTGTTGAATATGTCCTCTAGTAAATGTTCCCTTGAACTCTCTTAGATCTCTCTCTCTCTCTCTCTCTCTCTCTCTCTGCTTCAGGTTATACATGGCATTGCCCCTCGACAAACAAGCTTTGTTTTGTCTTGCTGCAATCTAAAAATACTGGTCCTCCACCACATGCAACTAGATAAACAAGAGTACACACATACAAACTCTCATCCACACATAGAATATCCTTGTGTGTGTGTGTGTGTGTGTGTGTGTGTGTACAGGTGATAACAGATAGTGAGAGATGGGGTTTGCTTTGTAAATGGATCTGTTTTGCTAGAGTGAGTGTGACTGGACAGAGAACAACAATGATTCCCCTCCAGTCCCTCGTGGACACAGCATTACTTGGTAGATGGGAGCTGAACTGCAATTCATCAGGGCTGTTGTGTCAAAACCTTGCATCTGCACCACCACCCCCCTTCTGTTGCTCTGCATTGCATTTTTCATCCAGAATTTGCTGGCTAATGTATGGCACAAAGAAAGATTACTTCATGGCACAGGAACAGAGAAACAGGAATAGGGCCCTAACTGGTTCCAGTGCAAATAGAGCAAAAGTTAGAGTTTTTAATTCCCTTTATGTTTATGTTATTCAGTATGGTGAAAGAAGTCTTTGAGCGATCAAGCATAGAAGGTAAAGAGCAACAGTGATAAATTTGTATCAGGAAGGAACCGGGTTCCTTAATTCGGAGAAACACAAACAGTATGACAGCCTGTGTCATGAGATACAGACTGACGTTTGTTTCCAACATGATCTCATTTGTTTGCTGTAACTACACCAAGATACAAATACAAATGACAGACTGTTTTTTCGCTGCAGTACTGTTTGCTGTCTTTGAAGTTACAGTGACTTCATAGCGATGGCTGAGGCAGGGGATTATTTTGTGGTTTTATTTGGTGAAGCAGAGCGGTTGCCAAACTGCGGAGCGAGTCATAACAGCTGTACCCTGTGGGCAGCAATTTCTCACAAATGCAGGCACACTGTTACAGGTGGCATTTACATCTGTCTGATTATAGCTGAGATCTGATTTCAGTGCAAGTGAGACCGGTGCTGCTCTGGTACATCTGGTCACCGATCACAATGCATGCTGCGTGCATTTACAGCTGATATTAACTGGAATCCACATGGGTCCAGTGAAGGCACACTTAGCACACTATAGGCTATGCAAATAGCCATTGCAAATATTGAGCACTATAATCATCGTACAGATTTGGGAAGGAAAATTGAAACACTTAAGAGATCAAGTTCACAATGCAATGGTGCCACTTGTGAAGCAAAACCTCTCTCGTCTCTGCACAGCAAGAGTGGAAGGCATTCAGGCCACTCTGGGCTCTGTTTGATGAGGCAACGTTTGAAGGCTCTGAAGAAAGACTAGATCATGACAAAGACGGTTTTGAATTCATTATACATTACAAGAAATGCCAGCGTTAAAGAGTCATTTAGTCTTAACAAGTTAACTATTAGTCTGTGTCAGCGGGGTTAGAAAATATAATTGTTTCAGTATTGCTTTACAAATAGTCACCCGTATCTTGAAACAAGGCAGATCACAAGTATCCAGAAAACATGATTCAAGGAAGATGAGTTGAGTCTCAAAGAAATTCTTGATACAAATAGATTGGTGGTGGCAACTACAGGAATTATCTTATTTGCAGATTTTTTCCCCTCTTGTTTCATGAAAAGTAGTAAATGTAGAGTCATTTCTAGATTGATAACTTGTCAAGTTGCATGTGCTTGTATTTAACAGAAAAAAAATGTTTAGTATGATATAGCCTACTGCATTTTTTCCCCATTCACAGAGCCCAGTCTCTGCTGTATTATCTCATCCTTATAGCCTCCAAAACCTCAAAAGCCATTTATCAGCAGCTGTAGCATTTGAATTTATCTCTTATCATGCTTTCAGAGTGTGATTGCAGTTGTGATCCATAAGGTCAAGGTGTATTTGGGGATTAAGCTTTCATGTGCTTTTATTATTTTGTGCTGTTTTCTCACTGTACCAGGAAGCTGCCACTGCTGCATATCGTTTGGAATTGAATGTCATACAGTTTCAGAAGGGAGGGAAAAGAAAACAAATCTTGTTCACGCAGTTCCTGTATGACAGCATGTTCACTGGATGTTGGATTTGGAAAAAAAATGGTGAAAGTAAGATATTTTTGCCTCATCATGCTTGTCTGTGTCTGATTTTTTTTTTTTTTTTTTTTCTGATTTTATTTTTTGTCGCAGCACCTGTTGCACACACAGACGCTCTGTGGGCCTTCCCTGTGTATTGCCCACCCAGGGTTCCTCTATTTTATTTTATATAATTTTATTTTATTTCATCATTTAAAAAAATCCATTATTTAGTTAATGCATTTAAAAATAAATTAAATTAAAATAATAATTTTTTCCTTGTCTAAATGGAAGGTCAAAGGTGAGCTATGTTGGATAGCTAAGCTTTACTGCAGAAATTATATGTCAGTTCATCAATTTTCAGAACATTAATTAAATACAATTTTATTCTGAAGGTTTTTGTTTGTTTTTCCTTGTCTTGCTGCTCAAACGAAGGAAACAATCTGAAGACATCACTTTAGCCTCTGTTCACAAGTTCAAGTTGAAATTGATTTATAGCCCTTAATTAACAATGTTTACAGTCTTTAAGAGCTTCACAGACCCCCAGTTTATAGAAAACAAACCACATTTTGATGAGCATGTGTTATTATTTTGACATTACAGACTAAATGTTTAACTGATTAACTGAAAACAACAACAACAAAAACAAACAAACAAACAAAAAAACAAACAACAAACAAAACCAAAATGAAACATATCATTAGTTACAGCTCTAGCAGGTACAATATAGGCCTGTGTCTTTTCAGAGCTCTGTTTTGTTTTACTTTGTATGAATGTATTTTGGTGCATTGTATTGATCGACTGCTGATTAGTTGGATTGCAGTAGATTAGTTCGCTGTGAGATCCTTTAAGACTTGCTTGTGATGAAGGGATGCAAAGAAGTGAGATGGATGAGAAGTTAAAATGCAGAGACAAGAGTGGAAAGAGTGAGATAGAGGAAAAGGAACGCAAAATAAATGTGTAGGAGATAGAAGAGAGCAATAATGAAAGCTAAAAGAGAAACGTGAAAGGAGAAAACATATGGAGCTGAAATAAAGAATACTCAATGTTAAAGAAGTACAAAAAACAGAGAGAAGTCAGGTAATTGAATGAAATCGGCATTTTGCCATTTCAACACACACCAATACAACAACACAATAATGTTATTGTGTAGTAAACATTCTTATGTTTACTATGCACTGTGCCCTTCTTGAAGGTTGTGACATATTAATAGACACTAAAGCAAAGAGAGCCCAAGACATTATGCTCGCTTATTTTTTCCATCAGAGAGAAACGAGAGGCTTTCCTTATTTCTTGTCAAGGTTAGCATGGCTAAAAGCAGAGGCACACTCAAACACATGCATGCACATCAGTCTACACATGTTGCTTGTTCACACACACGCACTCACAGGGCCAGTGCACATGTCTGGACATGTTTGAAGCAGAAGACACACACACACACAGAGGCTTTGCTGGTGTGCATGTCTGGACATGACTTCAACACTGTCTGTCTCTGTTTCTGTCTCTCACATGGTTTATTTTAGGTAAAGCTTTTTCCTTCCTGGAATATTTTGTGAGATCATGTTTTGTTTTTTTCTTTTTTTTTATGCATGCATTTATAATTTGATGAATTTGTTTCTTCAATTTGGTGTCATCTTTGATAGTAGTTGTCATTGCAGCCATGTTAGTGCCTTTTTCCTAGTATTGTCTGATGCTCAAGTTTGAGTGTCTATAGGTGGTGCTACTTTCTTCCTCTGCTCAGTCTTGAGGCCCATTTCAACTGCAGGACCTTTCCCCAGGGACTAGGAATCTTCTGAGGACCTGTCTGCGTTTAGACTGCAGGGGCCAGGGTAAAAACAAACAAACTCCCTCCCTGGGCATAAGGACTTTCAAATCACCCAGGAACTCTGGGCTGTGAAATGTACAGTGCAACATTTCTGATTGTTCAAATGCTCACAGCAGCGGCTGATTCAATTTGTGTACCACTTCATTCATAAAGCAAGCAAGTGCTCTAGTATCAGTTTAGGGCCAGTTTAGGGTGAGGGGAGGGCATTTGTGTTTGTTTGACAATAAAAGTAAAGTTTGGCTTTGCTTTGCTGTCGGCTTTCTGACTCTTTTTAAAAAAAGAAAAAGAGAATAACAGAGATAGTGCGATCGGCCTGAGACAGATGCTCTTAGTTTCATTTCCTCAGAAGCATCTCTCTCAGGTACACACACACACACACACACACACACACAAACACACACACAGCCAGGGGACTGGGCTACTTTTCTCTTGTAGGCAGGAGACAGCACTGCTCACTATAGAAAAACACTGTAAAAAGTGTCAGTAATCTGCCAACAAGGTGGTCAAAATAGGACAAATAGCCTGACGCAGCTGAACTACTTTCATGACTGGAAAAAATGACAGGTAATACAGCTGTTGCTGATTCATACGTCAGCAGATTAATTTGCCTAATCTTTGTAGATCTGTAGACTGCAATGGAAACACAAATACCAAGGGGCTGGAGGAACCTTTTAGATCCTTGAAAAATGTGCCTTGGTGGTAATACTTTATCTGGGTAATCTGGGTGGAAAACTGGCTGTAACGGTTATCACTGCTGCTTTGAGTAAGGTACAATGTATCGCTTCTTTGGCAGCAGAAGATTTATCCTTGGAAAGACCAACGTGACAGCAGGCATTTAGAACAAGGAAATGTACGGCTATAGTTGATTCACTGTTGTATTGCATTCATCTGTGGTGAAGAGTAAGAACACAGGTATTTTATTTATATGAAAATATGACATAACAGGTTTCCATCCCGAGCATGTAATTTTCTACTTTCCTCTGTTTCTGTTGTGTAATTACACTTTATGTGTCAACACTTCAAGGTTTGAGTGTATACTTGACATTGTATGAGATTCCAATACATATCTATTATGAGAGTTGTAACTTGTGTAACCAACAGGTCAGGTTACTGCCATTTCTGTTGCTAATAGTAACACATGGTAACCTTGCAAGACTTAGTGGCTCTACTCTGTTATCACTCTTTACTGGAATAAAGCAGTGATGTGTGTACTTGGATGTATGCATAAGCACAGCAGGTCTTGTGCTGAGACTGTATTATCAGCTAGTAACAGCACTTACATGTTAAGAGAGCACCACAGACTGTCTACTTGTTTGTATGTTTATCTGTTTTTGTGTTTGTGTGTATGCTTGTGTGACCAAACACATGCAGGTCTTTGCATCATGTGCCTCTGTCTATATGAGTACTAAAGACACTTAATCGCCTCTTGTTTTCTTGCTTTGGTCCAGTTTAGGCGTGAACTTGTTACTTTCCTGTATTTTCCATCCGGCCCAATCATTTTGACACAGCGCTGTGTTCAATGAACCAGAGTTTGTAAACATACTCATCTATTGGGCAGAAATATTACAAGGGGATCTCCTTTACAATATCCCAGTTTTGGAGAGCAGCATATTGCAACAACAGATCAACAGTATTTTACAGTATTTCAACTGTATTTTTATGTGTTTTCACAAATAATATTGAAATCTTACCAGCCCGTATTTCTAGAGCAGCCCTTCCTCACCTCATCATCATTCCATATTTGTCAGCAGTCAACAGCTTCAGGTGTTGGTGTAGGTCATTTATGTTCTCAGTTATAATGAACCAAGCCCTGACTTTTCAGTTGGGCCATGTTTGACTTGTTTAATCCACACCTGAGTTCAAATGTGTTCTCTCCTCTCCAAACAAACTATCTCAGTGGTCTAATTTTAGAGTTAACCAAACGGTCTAGGTGTGAAAGCCTCCAAGTGTGAGTTTGCATTTGAGTATGCGTGTAGATGCATAAATGTGAGTGTACATATGTATATACTTCTTTCTCACTGTGTGTTTTGGTGTATTCTTCCCATTATTTTGTGTATGTGTGTGTGAGTATGTGCTGGCACTCTGTTTGCTCTCCAGAAGCGACGAATGTCACTCCAGGTCTTCAGCCGAAGAAACTGTTGAGTGTTTCTGCCTGACTGGACGGCCTGTCGTCACATCTGTCACTTCACTGAAAACCCTACGCCTGATTCCTCCCCATTTTATGGTGTGTGCATGTGTTCTGGACACCCCTGCCCTTCTTTGCATTTAAGCTCCCTTGCCTAGAAGCTATGATTGTGTGTGATGTGTGCGTACATGGCTTTGCTCTTCAGCTTTTTAGTTGTTGTCACAGCCAGCCTTGACCAGCTCAGTTTTACAGTGCCATCATTGAAGTTTTAGCTGAAAAGCACCTTCATGTGTATGTGGATTCTTGGACTTCCACACACCCACACACACCTCTACACCTTCAAACCTTGAAGCGGAGGTGAATAGACAGAAAAGGCGCTGCATTCCTCTGATAATTATTTCATCTTTATGCTGTTTGGCTGGGGCGAGAAGAGGAGAGGAAGAGAGAGAGGACACACACTCGTCCATCAGCCACGGGGGCTGTTTGTTAATCGTCTGGCCTATTCAGCCCCTTTAAACAGACAAAGCAGTCTGCTCTCTGGCAGCCATGAAGTGTGACTGAGAGCGAGGGAGAGAGAGGAAATGATCATGTGTGTTTGGGTGTGTGAGAAAGAATTACCAAGTATGTGTGTGTTGGCTCCCTCTGAGCTTTTAGAGCCTCTCACCTTTTTCTCTCTTCGTTTTCCTTCTTTCCACTTCTTCACCTTCTCATTCTCTCTCTCTCTCTCTCTCTCTCTCTCTCTCTCGCTTTTCTCTCTCTCTCTCACCCTCCTTCCCTTTCTGCTTTCCCTCTTTTTAGAATCATTTTCCATTGAAGAGTGCGTGTCTCACATGCATTTGTGTGTGCATGTGTGTCTTGTGTTCAGACTTATCAATAAATGATAGGCACTGTTTTTTTTTAACATTTAAAATTAAACAGTGTTTGGGTTGGTGAAGGTGAGTGGTGTTGGAGGGGGGAGGAGATGAGGACAAAGGCAGACTGTGGGCTTGTGTGTATCTATATATAATGTATGTAAGGTAATCTAAGACTGAATTTTCATGGATTTTCATGCGTCTGTGAGCTAATGTATGTCCGTTGTGTGTGTGTGTGTGTGTCATAGCAGCAATCACGTCTTTTGATAGTAACGACCAGTGGCTTGCAGGGTGTTTTCATACCTTTGGTCTGTTTGCTGCGGTTCCAGTCAGTGATACTTTGTTGCACTGTTCATTTGGTTTGGTTTGTTTTCACACAGCAAAAAATTCAAATGAACGAAAATGTATCAACAAAACCCATGTGGGAGCTGTCACCTCACCGGTCAGGGTCAGACAGGATCGCTAGGCTGAAAGGCAGAAAAGGAAATGTTTTCTTTGGGGATATTTTTTCCTCTCTTTCTCTCTCTCTCTTTATTGTACAAACATATTTAACCAGTGCAATATCAAACATGGATATTGCAGCAGTTTGACATTTCTTCATTACTGCAGTGCTCGTGTGGGCTAAAAGCAGCTACTGAGTTTCTTCTTTTTGTTATTAATTATGAGTCCATAATGCACACCTGAGCTATGGGAGCAGCTTCAGCCCAAAACGCACGATGCTTCCTGTACTTGGGTCGAATGGACAGTACATTGTTTCACATTCATTCCACAAATGAACTGCTCCAGATTTTCAGTTCAACAAGGTCTTGGTCTGTTTTTTTTTTGTCCACACCCAAGTGGGATTGCTGGTTTCACATCTGCCCAAACAAACTGCACCAAAACATGCCAGAGTTGGATTCAGTCGGACTGAACTAGGCAGGTGTGAAAAGGGGATGCATCTTGTGATGAACTAGCAGGTGCACCACTTGTGTACAGTATAAAATTTTTAGTATTTTGTTGTGCCTGTTGCCTATTTGTTTTCCGTGATCAAAGATTGGGGAAGGGACTATGGACTGGGCTCCATCTGTCCATCCTTGTGTGATTTCTGAATATCCTCCGGCTGTTTTTGGGTGACTCCTTGGGCAGTGATGGATTTTGACACTGAGGTCTTGAATTTTGAATATAAACCTGAACCTGTTCACCATAGCACCACCACCAGGCCAACAGGTCACTAAGTTTCACACTCAATATCTCAGGCTTCTCTGGGTCAAATTTGATGAACCTTTGGCGTTTTTACATTCATATCCAGTACCTGCAAAATAAACCTGATTGGCCAGCCACAGTGAGGAAATGTTTTCATTTTCATCGTTATCTTTCCAAATGAGCTTAAATCACCACGTGGAGTGGAGAAAAGTGCCCCATGTCTCTAATGGATGTTGTAGATTTGTCCTATTTGCCCGTGTTAGTTATGCTGGTGCTCGATATAATCATTTCTCCACCCACATGAAGTGACAAAGCAAAAGTTAAGAGTGAAATCAAACTGTCTCATAAACAGCAACAAGCAGAGTACACCGGACTCACCAACATTAGATCAGTGTCTGCTCTTCTTCTTCTTCTTCTTTTTTTTTTTTTATTATTTTGGTTGGTCAACATTACTGTGCTCTGTGTGGTTTTCCTGACAGTGGAAGCGGTGTGAGCCTGGAGAGGAGAGCTGAGGAGACAGAGATGGAGATGGGAGGGGGGGAATCAGCATATGGCCTATCCATTCCCCAGCTTGTTAACTTAGTAAACAAACCACAGTCATTAGTCTCAGGCTGTAATACACAGTATCCACTGTGTTTATGTAATGATAATAATAATATTTACACAAAAAAGATAATGTTTACAGGTCCAGTAACTATATTAACACGTACACACAAGCTGGTTTGCTGACTTATTACACTCACAAACACCCTCTCAAACACACACAGTAGATTATGCACTTGCTTCCTTGATTAACACATTGTGCATTTAAAATATTCAGGCTAGCTACAGTAAAGGATTTCATAGATACACACAAGCACATGTACACACACACTGGCTAAGTGAATTAACAAACACAAACAAGATGCCTGCTGGTCAGTCATGAATATATTAGCATAAATACTGACCAGACATATTATCATTTATCAAATTAATGAGCACACATGCGCATGTGTACACACAGACGCACGCGCACACACACACACACACACACACACACACACACACACGCACACCCCAGTGCAGAAAAGAAATTAGGTCAATGGCCTTGAATCAGAAACAGTTAAACCTTATTATGTCTGATTAACAACACAGCTATAGAACTGTGTGTGTGTGTGTGTGTGTCTGTCTGTCTGTCTGTCTTTGTGCGTGTATGCGCGAGTGTGTGTGTGTGCCATGCGTCTGTGTGAGTGTGTTTTTGATCATGCACGTGCATTTTATGTGCATGTGTCCATCGGCTTGACTTGTTTGACAGCTGATATTAAGCATTAACACATCAATGCCGTTTTAATAGGAACTCATTTCCATATGTAATCTCCCCTCAACGTCAAGACTTGTGTGTGTGTGTGTGTGTGTGTGTGTGTGTGTAATGCCCCTTAGTGCCATGTGGTTCTTGGGGTATCTGAAGCATACAGAGATGGAATCTGCCCCCTATAGCTCTCTCTGTCTGATCCACACACCCCATCAACCATTCTGCTCCCCTTGGCCTCGCATGTCCTTTTAATGATCTGGAAGTTCGTAATCATGGTAGATGGACACAGGTCACATGACAGTACAAAATATGGAAAAACCTCCATTTCATATATTAATTACAATGTGCTGTAACAGGAGCAAAGAATGCAAAATGCATGAATGCAGAATGCAAAGGCATTTCTAAGGGAAATCAATAGATGAATTTGAGTGATAGACCTGTTGTGACAAATGCTTTTTTTTTTTTTTTCTTCTTCACCCCCTTCCACTGAACTGGTTACGATGGCAATCAGCGAATTCTCGGGAACTGTTTAATTGCATTCATTGCTTGTTAAGTGACACTAATTTCTTAATTAGAACAGATAGTGAGGCCTGTTGGTTGCTAACAAGCTCGCTAATATCATTAGCTGCTCACATCTGAAGAATTCTTCCTTTGTGTGGCATTCTCTATCCATCTCTCTATTTGTCTGTCTACTAGCATTGTTCTTCATTTTCTATGTGCATCTATCGTTTTGTTTTTGTTGAATAGATTACCTTGACAAACATGCACAACCACAATACAGAATTGTCCCCACCACATATATTGCATTCCAAGTGATATAAAGGTGGCCAGTGAACCAAAAACAGATGTCTCATTTGTATTGTGTTATCTTGTAATGATGGTAGGTACAGTATGTCTACGTATCGATTTGTTCCTTCAGCTGACAGGCTGTGATAACAACTGGTACCTCGCCGTGGTGCTAACAGCCATAGTGGTAGTATTGGGACAGACACAGTTGATTCTCTCTGCGCCTCTTTCTCTGATTTATTTCCTCTGTTTCAGTACTGTTACTTACCTCTGCCTCCAGTTTTAACAGAACTTTATCTTTCTATCTTCCCATTTTGACTTTTTTGTTTCCTAGTTCACTACAACCGATGTGTTCTGCTGAGTTCACAAGCAGCACCATGCCTTGCAGCACTATGGGTGCTTTGTCCCCACAGATCCTCTTTCCTCTAATATACAGCCGTCCATCTGCTTTTGAACATTCACAACATACTTCCTCTTTGAAAGGACACAAACACACACACACACACACACACACACACACACACACATACACACACACACACACACAAGCAAGCACAGATACAGAAAAAGATGGAGGGGATGCAGTTCCTCTCCCAATTACGATATATGTTATATGTTTCCTTGCCTTTCTGCCAATTACCCTTGATATATCTGTGCAATATGTCTGACCCATATACGCTGTGGCATGTTATTCCTATGTACCACATACATTTTTGGTGTGCATGTGCCCCCCCCTCCTGCTCTTGCTCTCTCTCTTTTTCACATACTCACACACAAATCAGAGGGTCACGCCTGTAGTTTTGAAACTATGTGAAAGTAGGTTAAAGCTGACATGTTGTTGAAAGGATTGAGTAGGTTGTTCTTTAAAGCTGTGCATATCAATGTGCATCCACGTGTGCATGTGTGTGCACATGCATGCACACATGCATGTAATTGTGTGTGAATGTGCATGTGAAGTGTGTGTGTGTGTGTGTGTGTTAGGTTAATCCGTGATGATGATGCTCCCTGCCAAGCCGCCCGCGCAGCGCATCAACAGTTGTTACTCTAAATTAAGCTGCTTAATTACTGCAATTAAACTGTGTGTTGTGTTTGTGCATGTATGTTTGTTTTGTTTTTGTGTGTGTGGATGTGTGAGATCTTTTTTTTTTTTTTTTCATCCATGCATGTGTATGTCTGTGTCTGTATGTGTAGCTGCATTGGGGGAGGGCTTGTGTCTGTATATTTAAGTTTAAGTGTGTGTATATGTGCGAGTGTATGTGTGAAAATTGAGATTTCTTGAGCGGCTGCGAATCAAAGATTACTGGAGTTTCACTGAGTGTTGGTGAATGTCAACTTGTATGACCATTTGTGTGTGACAGATTCTCTTTCTCCAGCTGTCTAACAAATACACACACACACACACACACATACACATATACTTATATACATATATACGCAACAAATATAATGCAAATGAGTTGAGATTCCATCAGATTTGAAATGTGAAAAAAAATGTGAAACCAAGCTACTTCCAAAGTTAACAAATCCATAAGAGAAATGTCATGCTTGAGAGGGTGAGCCTCATCATTACACTCTACTTGAAAACTGAAATGTTGTTCAAATAGCTGTTGTTGCAAAATGTGTTGGCACTGGCTTAGGCCAGCCATGTGGACAGCTGCCTTGGACTGCCCATACTGATGCTCTTTTGTTTAGAAGTGTTTGCGGAGAAACGGTGACTGCAAACTTTCTCAGCACCTCAAATCCAAACACTCAAGCAGTGGTGGGAAGACAAATACTAAATAAAGGCAAGTGGTGGCAAGACACTTAGACGTGTATAATGTACATAAGAAATTGATTTCTTTCTGTCAGACTGAATATAAACATGGTTTTACAGGAATATGTCACCGAAAAACAATATAGTTGAGGTCCTTTACTGTCTGATAATACAAATACAAATTTTAATTGTGTGCTTTATAGAGTTTCCAAGCACTGTTGCCGTTTCTGTTAGCATGGAGTCAACTTTGACAAACAGCAGCTGTATGAAAATATCCATTTTCTCTCTGCAGTGCAATCCAAGTCCTGGCGCCCCATTCCTATACTCAGTATGTCCCAAACCAGTGTACCTTGGCCAAAATATTACTCAGTACAACAACTCTGGAAAATGTCTCCTGCACAAGCAACTTTGCACAACTGTCCCGCATGTTCACTGAATTGAGACCCGCCTACGGCTTGTTCATTGACCAGTAGTCCTGCTCGCCCACACACTACACTCATATTGTGATATGAATTATAGGCCATACTGCCCAAACAAAAAGAAAGAAATGCACTTGACAGTGTTTGAGTGCACCAGCTAATGGTCATACAACCATGAAAGGGCGCCTGATGCATGGGAGCGACAGCTTGTAGGTCATTTCTGATAAGTCATGCTGGACAGATATTTTACTGACAACTTGTTTTCAGGCTTGACATTTGTACGTCGTGTTCTTTTAATTCAACAAATACAGGTGCTTCTGGCAAAATATCTTGATCAACAAAGACCTTGTTCACCTTAAGACAACATGAAACTATATGGAAACATGTATATTGAATCAATTCTACCAAAATTTGTTGCTTCTATTCAGCCTAATTTGATACATCCTAAAAATTCTTCAGTGAACACATATCCTCTCTCTGACTTTCTTAATGAATCCCTCTCTGTCCTTATTCCATTTGTCTTTCTTTCCATTTGAGCGAGTCAGCAACTTGTCAACACTCCAATTCTATTACTTGAATTTTGAGACAGACACGTTAACGCACACATTAACATCAAGGGTGAATCTCTAATTCAGGTGAACTGGAGATTCACCGGACATATCTTTGGACTGTGTGAGGAAACCAGAGTTCCCAGCTGAAACATGCAACAGCGTGCTACCTGCTGTGCCACCATGCCGTCCCTTCATAGAAACAGTAATGGCATAATGTTAGGAATCCCAGAGCCAAATTACTACCAAATCTAATCAGTTGTTCCCTGGCCCAAAGCCAATCTGTTCACTAAATTTAATGGAAATTCATTAATATTCTTAAAATACCCTGCAGATAGTCAGATGGACAAACTGACTGGGACAACAACATAACCTTACCAAAGAGGTAAGACGCATAAAATAAAAATCATAATTCTATGCTCTTAGCTGTTTCTGCAGATGCACTGATGACTTGCTCTTTTTCTTAAATCAGATTCAGAAATACTTTATTGATCCCGAGGAGAAATTAGGTATCATTTTACTCCATTGCTTGATGCTCAGGTTGAGCTCCTGCATTGCTGGCAGTGGAAGGACAGCTAACAGGTTGGCTAACGATGAGTGGATGAATGAGGATAGCATGATGACACAGATTTCTACTGTCTGTGCACTGGGTAGGATGATACCTTCTCACATGAACAGGTTCTCTGTTCTCTGTAAACACAGACCAGCATGTTTGCTGTTGTTGCTGCTCTGTAATTCGTCACATTTGAAACCAATTCTACATGAGAACAATTTTGTGATGTTACTCTTTTGTCATGGGTACTGTGACTGTTGCTCTTATTATCTGACCTGCTCAGGGTCATTGGGATTATTGTGGCACATTTTGTTGTAATTTTCATGTGTTTTCTATCCCAAATCTAAGTGAAGCTCAAAAAAAAAATACTTATTGCCAATGCAAGAACCAGATATTGTGATATTTTTCACTGAGTATAGGTCAGTATTGCAACAGTATTGTATGGATTACTCTTGGTGTTTTCACAAAACATTTACACAATGGGGTTTTTGCTGAACAATCATTTGTAATGTGGATATAATGGCAAAGCAGATAGAAAACAGAACAGCTTTAAAATTCTATCCCTTCACAGTAATGCAGCCTTTAAAACTGATAAAAAAAAAAAAAAAATCCAAAATCCCTGATGATATCTAGTCTCATAACATGATATTGATTCAATATCAATGTATTTCCCACCCCTGGGCTATTGTAAAGTGACACTAAGACAGTGATCACACTGGGTAGTAGCACCATTCCCATTATCTTCTATAGCTTTGAAGTTGTATGATCAAGGCAAGCATTTAGCAGCAGAGCTGAGAGGAGTGCACTGGTTCTGCTTTGAGTTTAACTTGGTTCAGCATGAGGCCACCACACTACACATTGTCACTTCATCATAACTTGACTAATTAAAGTTGTAAGCACAGAAGTACGTTGCACCTGTTGAAAATGTCTGTTCAAGTGCCTAACTCTGTATGCTTTCATAAGTGCAGTGTGATCACCACCCAACAATCATATGGTTTATTTTATTTTATACAAAGAAATCACAAGTTATTCTATCCAATAATGTCATGAAAAACTTACTCATTGCTTTTAAGTCTCTCTTACTTCACTTCCTTTCCTTTCATCCTTTTTTTATTCCCTAACAAACCACCCCAGCCCTAACTGCATGTGCCCATCCTCCATCTCTCCCCTCACATCCATCCCCTCTCAGGTTGGTGCTGACATCTGCCCCAGAATCTTCTGTCTAGGCAATGTGAAGGGGGGGGGTCTTACTGTGGAGGCAGACAGCCAGAGGGGATTGGCCAGTGGGAGTTAGGGGGAGGGGCTAATTTGACTGAAGGTCAGACAGGCCTTCCAGTCAGTGGCATGGTTATGGATGAGGTAGATGTTTGCCTGTGCTCGTGTGTGTGTGTGTGTGTGTGTGTGTGTGTGTGTGTGTGTGTGTGTGTGTGTGTGTGTGTGTGTGTGTGTGTTCATGTCTGTGTGCATGCATATCTTTGTATATGTGTGTTCTGCCATGTGAAGATGAAATTAATTGAAAGATGAAGAAAGTCATTAAAGGGGGGAGAGTTTGTTAGTCTCCTCTTAGAAAGGACTTTGGTTTAAATTAATGTGGTATTTATAAAGCATAGTAATGGAAGTGTGTGTGTGTGTGTGTGTGTGTGTGTGTGTGTGTGTGTGTGTGCGTGTGCCTGCGTGCATGTGTGTGTGTTCACGTGTACTTGTGTGTAAGGGTGGGTGGGTGGATGGCATGGTTGAATAGACATCCCTTTGAGAGGTTGTCTTAATTTGTTGTGTCTGATACATATTCATGTTGACCAAATGGAGTAATAGCTTCAAGCAGTAGCTAATGATGCCTGTGTGTGTTTGTGTGTGTCCATTTGCAAGTGAATGGGGTGAGTATTAGCATGCTTGAAGTCATGTGTTTAAGCGTACTACCCTATCATCTGATGTCATCTTGTGAGTGTTTTTAAGTTAAGACTCAAAAGTTGAATTGCAGTGGACAGCAGAGACAGAGACAGCAGTGCAGGCATCTAGAAAACTGTAGTTACAGTGTTGTAGTTGTATGTAGTGTAGCAGTTTATGGTATTTCTTAGCAAATAAATTCAGAACCTACAATTACAAGATGTCAGGTTCAAGATGGTGATTACTGCGGGTATCACCTTTTTATTTTATTTTTTACATGTATACTGGTATATCTGTGTTGCAAGGTATATTCTTGGATAGAGTAGAGCAAATAAGATGATTAAGAAGAAGGCAAAAGACAGAGAAACAAACTGTCCCCCTAGACACAACATATCCTGGAGGATCAAAGACAATGTCCATAAGAATTCCTGGGCACGACCAAACCAAATGTAGGGAAGAGGAGTGTATCGATCCATGTATGGTCCATGTCGGCTCTCAGCTCTCTTGGTGGGCTGGAGTGTGTGTTCGTGCATTTTTATATTCTACCTAATTACCAGTCTGCATGGGAACCAACGAGAACCGAGTAGAGTGCGGTTAAACCAAGGTCAGAAAGTTCACCAAATGAATCTTGATGAACAGATAGAAGTTAATCTTAGCCTTTTCAACACTTATCTCATGTTTTTGCATTTTTTTCAGCGCTGATACTGTTTTCTAAGTTGGCTTGTTACTCCATCTTTTCATTAGCAGTTGTAAAAGTGATGATCTGTTTTTGTGTAATCTGAAGCCAGATGCACACCATATGATATCAAACCTGATTTCGGCGTCACAGGCATCCCTAACGAGGAGTCTTTATTTTCATAGTGTAAGAAAATCTGCATGTCACGTCTTCATTTCCCAGTTGAGGCCCCTGTGGGACATCTGGATCATTTTCAAACATATTTGTATTTTTGTTGTTACTCTTGTAGTGTGAAAGGATGCAATGAACCGATCTGTCACACTGGCTACTTTGATTGCAGGATATGTCATCACGGTGTTTCCTGCAAGGCAAACAGATGAACAGGCTAGAGTCGGCAGGATCAGATCTTTTATAATGGAAACTGTTGCACCTTCAGCACCTTCAGGGAATCCACTTGACCTAACCACTGGCATGCCCAAACCCTTGGCTTCTTCTTTCCATGTGCACACACACATGTGCAAACAAAGTTTGTGGCCAGCTGATCTATGACTGTTGTTGTCTTTATTGACCCATTTTGCTGTCCTTCTAAGCTGGTTGTGTGAGGCCAGACCTATGAGACTTCAGTGTCTCTTCAACGCTGTTCGAAGTCAGGTTTACTTAATGGAGTCCATTGTAAGGCTGGGCGAAATGGACAAAATCAAATATCGTGATATGTTTGACCATATGCCTCGATATCAATATTGTGACAATTTTGTGGGGGTGCCTGTTGTTGCTTTTATGAAATATTTACTGACGAAGTTTTTGAATATGATGGCCAAACAGTTAAAGGAAAATATTAGATTAACTAGAACAAAAAAATTGCCTCTCTTGCCTGTTATGAAGCCTTTAAAACTATGACACACATATACCATATTACAATATGATGTTATCCAAAATCCCAGATGATATCTAGCATTGATATATTGCCCAGCCCTGGTCCCTTGTCGTTGCGCTATTTTGATACAAGACTGGATTCAGTAGCTCTGCAAATGGGAGATGTCCTCTATCATTTGGTCATGTAATGTGCTTCTGGTCATACAGAGCCTAGTATTCAGGAGGTTGAGGTAACGCTAGTTTCTAGCATTCCATTACATGCACTGTAGCAAAACAAACACTAGTCACGCAGAGACGCCACAATCAACTGTCTGGCCTGGGCTGGTTATCCTTTTGAAAATTTCAAATTATTCTCCAATACCAAACAATATTTGCTTGTCATTGCATACTGAAAAAGCAACATAGCAGTGTTCACTTCAGTGGTGTGTTTCTGTTCTGTACCTCTGTACCTGTTCTGTACCTCTGTATCTCTGTATATACAACACTCGATGTGTAGGAGTCGGTGCTGCTCTCTTACACACTGCCGCTTATCTCTACATATGGTACCTGCACCCGAACAGCTAATGTACATGTTCCCAGACAGCATATTCGGTACAGATGTTTTCTACATCTGTGACATGAATAGATTTGATAAGATGAATGGGGTTTCACAGCACATGTCTGTAAGCCTTGACACTCTCTTTACATGCAGAATGTCTGGTGCTGTGTAGGCAGAATAATGTGATACTAACTGTTGATTTCATGCCTCCAAAGCACCACTTTTTTGTATTCAATCCACAACGATAAATATGTTTTTAACGCTTGAGTTTTTAAGCTGTGTGAGAACAACTGTCTCTTCTTTCTCTCATCCTCTGCTTTATACATACATAAATTCCAACTCAAATAATGTGCCACATAGAGCAGTTTTGATGTTCAAACTGTGTGTGGGTGTTTGCGCAGTGAAAACATGTGTTATGGCTTGTGCTCAAAAGCAAATTAATATGTTTTATAATGGATGGGTAAAGTCAATAGGTTACAGAGCGAATAAGATACAAATGGATCTAAACTGCCGCTGTATGTTCTGCTTGGTTGCCAAGGGCGATGATGTTTAACAGATTACAGATTATATGCACATAAAGATGATCCTGTTATACTGCATTAAATCCTTATTTTCCATGACACAAGTCAACACACAGCTTACCATGTGATATACATCATGCTGGGGTGGTACATGGGATGCTAGTGGCAGAGTTTGTTTATGTGTGTGTGCATTATAAGTCGCAGACGCCCAAGGACACCAGACACAGATTTTATATCCAGACGATCCGCCAGTTTAACTACAGTGTATTAACAGTGACTTCTCATTTACCAAAAATGAAAATACTGTAGATTTTTCAAGGTGATATAAATACATTTATGCATGGAGGAAAAATAAGCATCAACTGTTTCCAGCTGTGTAGTGTATCTAGTGAGACTTTTACTTGAATACAATTGCAAACAACAGCAGTTCAGTAGATATGTTCAAATATCAGGATCCCTTAGTTTCCAAATGTACACACACCAGGTGTGTGTAAATCACAAGTTTCATTATGATACGATGTTACCTTTTTGGAACAACAATACAATATTTGCCGAAATCACAAAGTCAGGTAAGCCACATTATGATTTGATTTGACTGTGCTCTTCCAGACTTATTAAATGAAAATAAATCTTTTCTATTCAATAACAATAAAAAACAGACCTTTGAAAAACAAGGTATTATTTTTAATACAGAATATAACCTTCTGTTCACTACAAACTGCTACATTTGTCATGTTTAAGTGCAAATGTTCAGTTAACTTGAAGAACCCTTGCTGAGCTTTCAATTACAATACCACAACATATTAATAACTTATCCTGCAATGGCGTTGTTTGCGGATGGCATGAGTTTTTCCCCTTGATCTGCCTTTTTTTTTTTTTTTTTTTTTTTTTTAAGCGAAATCCAAACTATATCCTAACAACTGATTTATTCCCAAGAGAGGAGTACCCCTCCTAATTTTTTCTTGGCTGCTGCTTGACCCGCCTGGTGCTCGTACAGTTTGAAAGAAGCATCTGCACTTGCATGGAAATTATCACACAGACAATGCTTTGGAATTTCAAAATAAAGGCGTGACATTACATTAAAAACGTTTAATGATGCTTTCACTTTGTATTGATGATATTGGATTATTGATCGTTTAATTGATATAGCGATCCAGATCCACGGATCGTCACACCCCTAACACACACACTGTCTGTCTTCGTCTGTAACCTGCTATCATGCACCACATTGTCTTCATGTATGTAACATGCTTGGCCATGTGTTAACTTGTGTTATGGAAAACAGGGTTTTATGCTGTATAATAGGATCATCTTTATGTGCATATAATCTGTAATCTGTTAAACATTATCGCCGATGGCAGCCAATCAAAATGTATATCATGCCGATGAGATTAAGATAAGCGTGAACACTGAACCTGTTCATGTGGGGATAGAAACATAACATGGGAATGCATCAATGCATATGCACAAGCACACACACGCACACACATACACTGGCTTGGACTCACACACACACACATACACACACACACACACACACACACACACAGATGGGCGCAGTTGGCTAAAGTCAGCATGGATAAACGTATAAAGAGACGGTGGAACTACCGCCCCTGGTAGAAAAACTGTTTATAATGCAGATTGGAGAAAACGACGCAGGGACAGAGATTATGTAAAGTGTGTCTGTGTGTGTGTGTGTGTGTATACAGTGTGTTTATACAGTGTGTGTATGAGCCTGAGTGAGTGAACAGAAAATACATTGTGTATGTGCATACTTGCCAGGGGTTAGCAAGCAGGCACAAACGGTTGTTGGCCCTTAATAGCTTGCTTGCTCATGGGTGCTTTCTCTCATTGGATCTCTTTTTATTCCTCAGATTAAATATTATATGTCACCACCTCACTGTTAGACCCTTAATTATTGAGAAAAGACACCATCATCTCCATCTTCACATATTTTCTTAATGCATTTTCTCCTGTTCCTTATGGCCTGGTAGCAGTATTTGCTACGTTGCAGTCAACCCTTAAACTTGACAATGGCGTCCTCTCCTATCTTCAAAAATCCAAATGATTAATTTAAATAACTCTCCTGTGACTAATGAGGGAAACAGTCGGCATTGATATCTGCTGTTCTTGTCAGCATTTTATGCAGTAAAACTGAAGAAGTTTTCTGCCATCTCTCATTGAGCTACCTTAGTGTGAGAGAGGACATCTGCTTTTGACCAAAGGAATCAACAGCAGTCTTGATGTTAATTGGGTGTGATAACAAATATGTGAATACACTGTACTGGGAAAAGCAATTTTGCTTTATGTGTTGCTAGCATTTTACCACTGACTATTGTTAACCTAAAACTGGGCTCAACACTCAAGGAACTTTTTTTGTTTGATTTCCCCGAGCAACCTGAGGAATATTCACTCTGCTTTACCTTTTTTTTTTTTTTATATAAACTAAGTAAGTATGTTCGCCTTTGTGCTGGATAGTTTCAGTATTGATCTGTCTCTATCTTGCTGTTGGATAAACATCCAATGATTAAAGTTGTAAAAGAAATCAGAGACAGCATGTACCAAATAACACAAAGACACCTGTTTGTGTTGGGGCAGTCGTATCAGGTATGATTTAAGACCCTTTCACCATTTCAACAGTGGCTTTTGCTAAAGCTCCCAATCACCTGAATCAATTAGTTCTGTCACACTTCTTCAAAGCAGCCACTTCAAAGCTCTCATGTCTCCCCTCCTCCCACTCTCCCCATCTTATTTTTTCTATAGGAGGAGTGGGGACAGAGGGTTATAGGAAATGATACATGCGCGCGTGCACACACACACAGTAATTGTATATAGATGGCCACTTTACGCTAATGTGATTATAAGCACTGCAGCTTACAGCCAGTGGCTAGCCCACATGCTACATGTATGTTGAAAGAATGGTATAAAGTCAGAGCAAATGCATATTGTTGATGATGGACAAGTGTCTGCAAAATCTTCTTTTACCTGAAGAAACTGCTGAGACAAAACACATGGTTTTTCACTTCTTTTGTTAATTATGTACTATTCCCAAGCCTTTTTTGTGCTTTCATTGATTTTTGGTACTCTTATTCTGTTTATTACCCTAAGAAATTCTTCTTTTGAAGAGAAAGGGTTTGGGAGCTCTGCATTGGGTCAAACAGCAGTCAAAGGAAATGTGAATTCTTTTTTTCGGAAATAATGGGTGGCTCCATCCTGTTTTGTATACATTTTTACAAAGTATTGTAATATTTTCCCACACTGTGTTTTGTCTGAAAAATTGACCAGCTTGGAGTTACATCTCAAGACTTTCCAGTTTGAAAGAATGTTATTACAGTAGAACCTTGATTATCTGAAACCCTTTGGGAATGAAGATATTTCAGATAGCTGAAGTTTTGGATAATTGAAATGCACCAAACCTTTTGGGGAAAAAAAATCTATTCAATGAAGTATATTATTGATGTGTTTCCAAACACTTTTGTGGTACAAGTAGCCTTTAGACCACACAGCAAATATGTAGGCCTGGCAGTAAAAGTACAGTTGTCCGCAAACACTTTGGGACAGTAGCAGCACACACACACACACACACACACACACACGCATGCAGGAACAAACTGACCAATAAATCATAGACTCAGTCACTGGAAAACAAATAGTCTTTAAACCGGCACAAGCATCAGACCCTACATAAGAAATATGTAAGCCTGTTAGTAAAACAGCAGTTGTTTGCAAGCATTTTGTCACAATATGAAATCACTTGCACCAGCGGCACACACATGAACACACATAAACATGAACAAACTAACCAATGAATAAGAGTGGTTCACTGGTGAACAATGCTGTAGCAACAGAATTAGATGTGCAGGTCACTGGAAAGCAATGTGCAGCTTGTAGTGGGAAAGGAAAAAAAAAAAAAAAAAGAAGAAGGAAATAGCTGTGCAGTTGACCAGTCACTCTGTATAATCAGGTGTTAGATAATCAAGGTCCCACTGTACTTGCTTACTATATAAGAGAACTGATGACTTTATTGGGAAACATCCACAAAATTAAAACCATAAGACTCTTTTGCTGCTTTTAGGTGTAAAAGGATCGACGGAGCAATATCACCATCAAATGAAATGACTAATGAAACACCTACAGAGGGATCAATATAGTGGACGGAGTGGACACACACCTCCTCTGCATTCTGTTTTTCCCTAGGTGAATGTGTCTATTTCCCCCCAACCTCGTCACTATGACACACTTACGTCACACGAGACCATACACACATACACATACATGCACACACAGATGTCATCAAGCCATGCCAAACATTCATTTGACTGGGAGTTAAAGTGATGATGGCCTGATATGTGCATGGCGTGTGTCAGGCTTGCTGATGGTGTTATTGTTGTACGAGGAAGAATACATCTCAGAGCCACACACACACACACACACACACACACACACACACACAGCTGTTTCCTGCATCCCTCTCCCTTCTCTGTCTCTTGTTTGGGGTAGGAAAGATAAGTTACTCCAAACAAGGGAGGTCCCACTCTTTTTTATATTTTCATCTCATATCTTCCATTGCTGCCCTCTCCCTGTGCTGTCTTTATACTCCGGTTTCAGAGTTAAGTGATTGTTAATAGCTTTTAGGAAAAGGGTGCTGCTCTCCACCCTTGTTTTTAAACTGCTCTGACATCCACCTATATCATGGTGTGACATGGAAAGAACAAAGGTGGGGGATTAATAATGTGAGCAAAGAGGTCAAAGTGACATTTTCATGGATTTGTATCACACCAATATGGAAACCTCAGTGTGCCTGTCCAGTTTATATGACAAGGGATGAAATGAGGAAAAACTTTCCTCTCAGGCCCATTTTTCTGCTTCTTACTTTGTGATGTTGTAATGCTTGCCAGTAGTTGCCTGATTTTGAGATTTGTCAAGTGTTTTGTCATGCATTTCTCCTATGGAAGGTTACATGTGGTACACTGACAAGTGAAGAGGTACTCAGCTATTTGACAATTTTGGAAAGATAGGCTATATGGCGTAACTTTTTCCATGAGTTGCATTTCTTAATGATGACTTGGTTCTTGATACCCATTTCTACAATCAAGCAGGAATGCTCTGTAAAGAACTCCACGGCTGGTAATCATGGGTTGTTGTTGGTTTAATGGCCTTACATCCTAAAAAACAAGATTTTGAATTGCACAGTACCAGTTTAATAGCAATGTTACTCTGATATACTGTTTGACTGAAATTCTCCTTGCCTGCACATACAGAAAGGTTAAAGGTCAGGGTCCGCCACATAGCAGCAGCCCTGGAGGGATTAGGGATTCAGGGTATTGCTCAAGGACACTTCAGTGGGATTGATACATGTAGAGACTTAAACCCTCATCTGGTTACTTTAACAGTTGAACGGCCATGGGGTGATCTAAGTGGATGCCGAGATATTTAAATGAAAGGATCTGAAAACACTGGAGGTGCCATGCTTTTATCCCTTTGTGCCTTTTAGAAAATATGAAAACTTTAAAATGCTTTTTTTTAAAAAAAAAAAAAAAAAAAAACAACCACAGAATAACTTGAATAGCAAATACATTTTTCCACCCACACAGTTCCCCCATGTTGAATTTTTGCAATCTGCAGCTCTATAATTCATGATCATCCAAAAAATTCTGATGCATACACTCACACAAACACATTATTTGTCCCCTCACCACTACCACCCTTCACCTCGGTACACATATAACAAAATCAGAGGATGCAGCTGTGTAGTGTGTATTGAATCAGGTAGGGCAGGTAGAGAGGGGAGAGCTTGTAACATTTCCTGGAGGAGTGAGCCCCTTCTCTGTCTCTGCTGCCAACAATAACACCATTGGCAGTCCCAACACAGCCAAGGGTGGGATTGGAGGAGGGCAAGGGGGCAGATGACTGGGTAGGTTACTGAGTTCACCCCGGCTTCAACGTATGACCCTGGCCTTGAGTAAGCACCTGAGACTATTCCATGGTGTGGCCCAATTCAGCACATACCCAACACACCGGAATCAGGAGCTTTGTCATAGCAGACAATGCAGAAGCTTAGCATCTTGGCAAGGACATGTAAATGGAATCAGAGGAATGTTGTTTTGGAGGAAACCGAGTGAGCAGGTTTTGGCCCTGTAGTGGTCGCCAGGCTTTTGTCAAGTCCGACACAATTAGACGGCTTTATTTGTAGCAGGGTTGTGACGTCGAAAGTGATGGTGTTGGTGTGGCGGCTGAAGGAAAACATCCACCCCGGGGGAACAGAGGATGCAGGCATGGGGTAGACCTTGGCAGAGGGCAGACACACCAGGGGAGAGAACAGTTCCATTCAGCCCAAACAAGCTGACATTATCTGCTCTGGGAGTGTGCTGCCACCACCTGCCCTCAGGGTTTTTGTTTTTTTGTTTGTACATATAGATATAGGTATATATACAGAGAGAGAGAGAGAGAGAGAGAGAGAGAGATTACAAGGCAGGCACCACGCCGGGAAATGCTACTTTAAAACGGATGAATATGGCTTGTTTTAACAAAAAATAAAAATAATATATGTCAGTGAGGCACTTTACTTCCAGCTAGCGATGCAAGTGGTCAGCCCTCAGTTGTCACATCACATAGCATACTCCTCACCCACTCGTAGCTTGACATGTGAAAGAAAGACAGAAAGGCAATGAATGAAAGAATGAATGAGTCAAAGAAAGCTAGAACCACCAGAAGCTAAATGTAAGCAGTGTTTCATGAACTGATCTAATATTAAATATTAGGCTGAAGAAAAATATGGCTTAAATAAACAAAACAAACCTTTGATGCATGCTTATGTGGTATGTGTTAACCTTTAGGTTTGATCACGCGTGATTAGAAGGATGTTTTTGATGGTGTTTTTAGACGAGACTGGCTCCAGAAATCATTAACGTGTCTTAATGCCACTGATGATGAGCCTTTCAGACTCTTTAAATCGCTACAATTATACTGTCATCATCTTTAATCTGCATGACACATGTACACACTTAAACACAGACTGACACACACAGCCATGCACACACTCACTTACAGCACACACACTCTCACTCCCTTAAACTCTGTCCAATTAGTCTAGCAGCATCTTTAGTCTCTCAGCAATGATTGACCACATGCATCTATCTGTCTCTGCAATGCTAGTAATAATGATGGTTGTGTGTTTTTCCGTTTGTGTTTGAGTATGTCTACTTGGGCTCATGCTCATGCATGTGATAGTGAGTTTTTGTGGGTTTGCTTGATATGATGTGTTTTAACACATAGCTTAAGCGGGCAGTCAGCCATTTCTAGTCCCACAGCCAAATGACAGCTAGATCATTAGACTGTAGCAGTGAGCATTGCCCTAATTTAACATGAAGCTGATGCATAGCTCCCTTTGTCTCTTTGCGACCTTCACATTCTGCAATGTGTGTGTGTAGGACTGGTGTTTTTATTACTTGTCAGTGTCCATCAGAAACAGAGTTCTCAAAGCCTTTCAGCATTTCGGCAATAACGCCAAGAGATGCCAAATGCTAACATGTTTTCGGGAAATGAAACAACACTGTCATACTTGAGAGGAATTGCAGTGATGCCAGTGGCACCTGGCTGTGTCTCATGGCTATTTGCATCACTGTTCCATAGACTGCAGTCACAGTTGTCTTTCCAATGTGCCTCTTCTTATCCAGTCACACCAGTTTGCATCAAGTTAGTGGCGTGTACACAGAAGAGTCTGAGTTAGCTCCCATTGCTGTCAGATCCTCTAAACCAGATATAGAAATGGTCAGGCTCACTATGCGATGAAAATTATTCATGCATGCAATCCAGCAACAGTATGTAGGCAAACAATGTGAATATTTGAGAGGGAGTGCAGGAAAATGTAATGCAAGTACAGTTTTAAATAAATGCAGACACAGGAGACACACAACAGTCATTTTCAATGTAACCATAATGTATGATTCCCTGAAGTGAAACAGTAGCCACAGTCACAGAAAAGAGTGGGCTCTTGGGTATTGTACCTTTTATGTTATCATAATTACAGAATGTCAATTGGTTATGCAATTAGTGTACATTAGTGTACATAGGAGAAAGTGATGTATATACGGTTTCATAAGGCACAGGTAGCTTTATGTAACAGTCAGTGCATGATCGGCTCTCATGAATAAAATGTTATGGTTTAAAACACTTTCTAATACATCACAAACTGGAGACCCAGCCCCGTTGTTTATTTATTTCATTTTTGTTATGAAAATATCACTGATTGTTACCTGAGAAATAATTTAAGCAGGTTTCTAATCATACTTTGTCATCCTTCCATTCTGCGCGTGTGTGTCCAGAGGGAGTGTGTGAGATTTGGCTGACCAGTGAAGACACAGGAGCATACGGCAGAGACATCGGGACAGACCTGCCCACTCTGCTGTGGAGACTGGTGGAGGAGATTCCTGATGGAGCCATGCTGAGGCTGGGCATGACCAACCCCCCGTACATACTGGAACACCTAGAGGTACGGGCTTTATGCCAAGCACACAATACACGACTTTCAAAATTGTCAGATCGCTGTGTTGTTCACATTATGCAGTTTTACATCTTGTAATCAGAAATCTCTGTCGTGGTCTTGTGGGACAGACTCATCGTGAATCTCCGATGAGTCTGTCTGGTCCCCAAACTGTGTTTTGTCACAAAAACATGCGAGAAGTGACACGTGTCACAGGTGCTATGACTCGTCCCCCAGGTTCCCCCTCACTCCGTGTCTTGTGCTCTCATTGGCTGTAGCTCATCGCCACTCTCATTGCCAGTCACAACACTTTTCACACTACAGGGTTTGGACTCCCTACAGGTCCAGATATTTAGCCTACTTGATGTCTTTCAGATTTCTATGCTGCATCGGACTGTGTCCTTGAACAGATCACACGTAGCGATCGAGTACTGAGCAAACGCCGATTTGCTCTGATCTTTTGTTTGACGATCTACAAAAACTGTCTGGAAGTGGAAAATCACGGCTACAATTGTGTAGTGTGAACACGACATTGTACAGTCTCGCACACACACGCACACACACACACACATACATACACACCTCCCATTCCACCATTTTCATAATACATCAGTCATAGATGGAAATAAACTATATTTTGGTGGCAGAGTGTTGTTTTTTTTGGCTTTCTCAGATGTAGTCTTTATCTTCTCTGATAGTCTTCCATCCTGTGCTTCCTACTGAGCAAATAAAATTGCTTTGCCTACATTCAATAAACTGATTGCCTTTCTGTTTTGCTTACCAAGCAGTTTAGCTGTTCTAACCTTAGCGCTTATACTCCATTCATTAGTGCGGTTCATTTTCTGTTCTCCCTAATGAGTCAATTAAGGACCATTGTGTCCTCTTTAGCAACACCATTTTATCAGCCATTACCGTCTTCCCTAGTGGAACAATGGACATTGTTAGCCTCTCTCTCTCTTTCTGTCTCTATTCTTGCTTGTGTCTGACTCTGTTTCTCTGTCGGACATGAATTTGCTATCATTCCATCTCTGTCTTTTTCTCCCCTCTTCTCTCCCAGTCAGTCTCTTTCAGTTTATTTCTCAATTCTTTCTGAATGTGTTAACGTATAACATGCTATCATATTATCGTTATCGCCGCTCTCCACCTTCAGTGGACAGTGACAGCAGTCGACCTCCTCCTCCTCCTCTGGGGGGTTCAAGCTATTCCAGCGCAGATTTTTATGTGAAATTGCGTCTCTCTTATTAGTCAAAATGGCAAAGTAGGGCAGATGTCTCATTCCCATTAATTTCAATGCCATAGATTCATTTGATTCACCCAAATAAATTCCTGTTGTATGGACACTACATACAGTAAGTAGAGAATCAGAACCCAAGAGTGAGAATAAAAGAAAGCTGGATTCACTGATAATGGCTGGCAATATGATGTATTTCTGACTTAATAAGAAGGTTGGGGTGGCAGATTATGCGATGATGGACTATTCAAAAGCGAGTGTGTTGGATGATAATAAACCAGAACAGTGATTCAGTGCTTAGAGGATAATCTTGTCTTGTAGCAAATTTTAGCTTCCTCTAATTCATTAAATTCCAGCCACTGGAATGCAACCATTGTGTCATAGGAAGACACCCAAAAATGCCCCACATTGTCATCATGCCACTTGTGTCATTTTGAAAATTTGGAAACTGGAGGCTCTGTATGAGGGCAGAGATATGGGAAGTTAAAAAATGAAGAGAAAAGACATTCAGCGCTAAATAGTGTAATGCATTCAATTACTTTTAAATACATTCATTTATAATATCAGCTATTTATTTAATGGCTAAGAAAATGGAAAAAAGTGAAATGATTAGGCATGATGGGGTGTGCACTCCTCACCCACTCTTATCATCCAGAGCGCTGTTTTACATTGTTTGTGCCCCAAATCCACTCATCCAGGCTTTCTACATATTTGGACAGCACTCATATCCAACAGACAGTAAAATATAAAGAAGTAGTAACCTGGCAATGCTGACGGGCATAAAGAAATATTGGCTGCAATGGTAGCCATGTGTGGAGCTGCAGACGTCAGCAAGGGTAAGATGATAGTGAGGAAAACAAGAAGAACCGAAAAGAAGAAAGTAGGAACTTGGATAGGTGGACTTCGGGATGAAGCAATGAAGAGAGGGATCAGTGATGGGATTCTTGAGGTTTCCGTCAGTGTTTCAGGTTTATTTGTCCACAAAGGTATTATTTCTAGTTGGATACGAATCACATCCCAAAGGAGACGACTTTGGAAAGAGGAGGAAGGCCAAACCTGAGCAGATCAGCGCAGGGATGGAGGAAGGGAAGACACAGAAGGCGGAAATTCAGGAATATCAACCTCGAAATGTGGAGGGGGAAGGAAAACATCAACTTTTCAACAATGGTTAAGTGGAGTTCAAAACATATATACTTTAGAATTAAACAATCATGGATGGACGAAAGGAGGGCAGAAATGGGAAGTAAATTGGGGATAAAGGCCCGAGGATAGAGACAAGGGGTAAGAAAGAGTGGGAAAACTGCTGTGGGAAGCAGCAGTGGAGGTTGTAATTAACCAGGGGTTAATGGAGGTGGCTAATTGTCCCCCACATGTATAGGTTGGCTTTCTGCTTGGCTACATTACAATTAAAAAACCACCCTCCTAATGATAGGGAATAACAATTAACTGATAATTAGAAATATACTAGGACGACACACTGGCTTGCTCTATGACAATGTGTGTGTGCTTGTGTCTGTGTGTGGAGAGAATCATTTCATATGCTTCTGGCCCTCTTATTGTTTAAGTCCATGCATTGAATTGAATTATATCTTTTTTTGCTTTAATTCCTCAGTCAATTAACCTACATAAGGAGAGATGGGAGTGCTCTTCTTTAAGTTATCATTGTCTTTTGTTGATCCTGTCCTCCATTACCCTTTATCCCTGCCGCTGCCTTCCCTTCGTCCCCGCTCTCAATTTAAGAAAAAAAAAAAAAAAGAAAGATAATGGTGAACCCCCCACCAGCACACACCACACGCATGCCTAACTCTTTATTCTCTTACTTCCTCTGCTTCTTCTTCTACTTCTCTTCTTCTTCCTCTTCTTCTTCATCCAGTTCTTTTGAATCTACCTTTGTTTTTCTCACCTTCCATTCATCATCTTTTCAGTCTTCTTTCTTCTTCAATTCTTCCCCCACTTCCTCCTGTCATCATCTGTTTTCTATATGCTTTATCTCATTATTCTTCTCCCTTTAATAATTTTCTTTATTTATCCTTCCCTTACACCAAATTCTGTCTTTCCCCTCTGTTTTCTATTTTCCCTGTTCTTCTTCCTCCTCCTAACTCTTGTTTTTCTTGGCTCTGTTTTTCCTCCCAAATCCTAATTATCCCTCTCAGTTGTCTTCCTTGTCTCTTCTCTTCCGCCCTCTCTGGATGATGGCAATGAAAATGAGTGTGTGATGATGATGAAGGCCAAATCTCCCAAGCCCACCTGAGCATTTTTTTTTCAGTAAAGGGCAAATTGTTTCCTGCTTTCTTTCCTTTTGAAGAACATCGGCCCTTATATAACAGCATCACAACGAATGGCTTTGATTGTAGCTGAAAAGGCCAAGTATCCTCTCCACTTGTCCCTAAAAGATCACCCTCTCCAAACACTCTCTCTCTCTCCCTCTCTCTCTCTCTCTCTCTCTCTCACACACACACACACACACACACACCCACCCTCTCAAATGAATCTACACTCTCTTTCTTTCTGCGTCTCTCTCTGGCACATTGCGGCACACCTTCCTCCTATATACAGCCTGTTTTTCTGACAGATGTAGACAGCCTCATAGCGCCATTTGCTGATTGGAGCAGTTACAGGTCCAATCGCCTCTCATGGGCCACTTGTCTTTGACATTTTTGTTGATTGCATTGTGCCTTTAATGGTCCCTTTTCAAGATGGTACATGGAAGAGGAAAAATGTCTCTAACAATGCTGCTTGCTTTTGTATCTTTGTATTCTATTTTTCACTCTGCTGACATTTTTTTCCTCTCTCCGGCACTTCCCCCTTTCAGCAGAACTTTTGCTTTTCAAGGGGAAAATCCACCCTGAAAAATGAACTGAGTGGTGTTCTAAATATGGCATTGGACAGATGAATATGTCTGATACATGAACATGTGCAAAACAGCCCAAGCTTGACACCAGAAAGCCAAGGTTATTGGCTCGTGCTGTCTTCATCCCACACACATTCACACCTTGGAGTGGCAGACAAACTGAGCCCTGCTAATCTTCACATGGATGTAGCCTGTTCATGTTACCTGTCAACCGTCAACCAGGCTGATCTTTGCACATCTGTAACCACGTCTACATCTAGCCTTTTTAATGTGCATTTTGCCATGTCAGATTTAAAAAAAAAAAAAAAAAAAAGCTTGATGGAAACAGCAAATGCTGAATAAAATTGCCCAAAAAAATCACCAAAAAGTTTATACACTCGTTTGAAATGGAAAAAAAGTATTCATTTGCTAAAAAAGACAAGTGATAATTTGCATTGAAATTGCTGAACAGCACAGGACGTGTGCCGAGGACTTAATCACATGATCATTTTCTTTTTGACCTGTGAGTCATGGCTGATGGTGGAAACGTCCTCGGTTACAGGTGGACAGATGAAGAAGACAAGACATTCCTTTGTCTTATAGACGGGAAACAGTAACGGGAAACTTGCCCAATATTAACCAGCTGTTGATGGATCCTGACCGTCTTTGCAAAACTAGGCACGGCCATGTAGCTGGTTGCCTATAGCAACCAGATCATGATGATGATGATGGTGATGACAGGCCTTGTGGAAATGCATCTTAAATTGTGTGATTTAGTTTTGTTATGTTCTGCAGCATTTTGGTATTTATTTGGTTAAATGGTAAAATTCTTTAGTTTTGAATGTTTAAATGTTTAGTGTGCCACTATGCCCTACGTTTCCTGACATCCTGTTTCTGCCAGGATGTAATTGGTGAATGCAGGCAAATTTCATGGTATTGACCTCAGTGAGAAAGAAATCCTCAGGCTGTATATCAGGATATACATTGATAGTCTCATGTCAGATCACAGGGATAATGCCAGTTTTATTTTAGTTTGGAATTTGCCTTTAATATTGCATGCTCTGATAACTTATGGGGTAAAAATGGGGTTAAACACAGGAGAAAAGACAAAGAAAAGACCGATTCTATCTGTCTATCCGTCTGTCTATCTCACACACACTGCCCTCTGTTTTCTCATTCTGTAAATTCCTAAGAGCTGTCAAGAGCGTAAAGTAGGTTTTCCGATCAAACTGTTGTGCGATTGTGTGTGTATACCTGTGCATCTGCTTGTGTATGGATGTGTGTGTGTGCCCCTGTGTGTGTGCTGAATCTAGCATGCTAGCAGACTCCATAAATGAGGTGTGAAAATAGCCCCCCTTCCTGCTCTAGCCATCAGTCAGGCTGAGATGAATGAAATAGCAGTTGTCCACTAAACATCCTCAGCAGAGCTTGTCTCAGTGCGACCAGCGATACATCAGACACGCCGTTCACACTCTCTCCACTGTCATCTCACGCGTATCACTGGTGTGGTTGTGTAACTTTGTGAGCAGAGTGGTTCGACCTCACATTTTGCCTCATCATATTCAGTGAGAAGTCCTTAATTGGTTGTTGAATGATTTGAATGTAAAATGTTGATGTTTTCCATTCTGGACTAAGAAAAATGAGATTTACAACCCAGGGGGGAAAAAACAAGCTTCCCACTGTCTGTTACTTTCACTTAGATACACACAGATACACAGTCAAAGTTTTAATATGGTGACAATTTAACGTTAACTATGTGTCTTCACATTTTAAGTGTGAATATTCAGCTCCTCTAGCAATATCGGGAAAGGGAAAGCCTCAGTAGCACAAAGCAGAAAAACCTAAATTCTATCATAGCAATTAGTGGGGAATCGTGTCATGTGGGACAGGACAGACTCTGTAATTTTTTTCCTCAGTCCCTCCCCTTTTTTCAACCATTTGTATTCCAAAGAGGAGGTGGGAAATGCGTGACCATTCACAGTTCGCCGTATCCCCAGGGGGCCCTGGGCAGCCTAACAAACTAACAGATACCCGCAACGAAGTGAAATCTCCATCTTCAGCACAGTCTGCTAATTTTCATAACCAGGATGCATGCATTCACTCTCTCTCTCTCTCTCTCTCTCTCTCTCTCTCTCTCTCTCTCTCTCTCTCTCTCTCACATGCACGCACGCACGCACGCACGCACGCACGCATGCACGCACACACACACACACACACACACTCTCAGACACACACCCCCTCTCAGACCATTTTCATTTTAATGAAGCCTTTGGGAGCCTCTTCCCATTAGTAGCCTAATGTAGCATTGTGAGAGGGACCCGACACCAAATGGATGCTCAGAGCAAAGCTATTTTGATTTGGCTCTGAATTATGACTCCTGACTTACTGCAGTGAATTATGTCCTCTGAATTACCGAGGTGAATTCTGGCTTTTGAGCGATGGAGAATTATGCACAGGCTGCCCATTTCAAAAGTGGCATTTCAGCGGCCATCTTTGTTGTGTTTTTTGTTGTGCCTCAAGACACTTTTTGTGTGCAGCTGCCCAAGGGCAAATTGAATGAAGCCAGCGATAATAGCAGTGGTTAAAACTAATTTTCTGCAGTTTGATAATGTAACCCATTGCTTCATTACACTCTGAAACTGCTTTGACTGTGGTTTTGCTCATTTTGGTTTAGTTTTATTTTTGGTAAAGACATGTTTGTTAATGTTTGCTGAAATTACGTAGACAGTCTGAAACAAGCAACATTGAGAAGAGACAGACCAAAATTGCATTTTTTAGTCGAACATAACAGAGTTGAGATGTCAAGCATGAATGTCAGGACACGATGGTTGTGTTTTGATGTGTGTGTTGTTCAGTTCTTGCACACAGATACCCCCTGTAGTCTAGCACAGCCAAACTCTGATTTTGTTTCCATTGTTCACTTCATGAAACAGAGTCGGGGCACTGTTAGGTTCAAACTGTTTGAAAAATGGGTTGCAGCAACGGGTGTTGCTGATTGTGAATTGTGATGATTGTGATCTGATTGATCTGTCTATCGTTAGCTGACTAACACAAACAGCAGCAACTGTGATGGTGAAAGTGAACAAGCATATCAGTAAGTATCCTGCTTGTTAGCATGTTGGAACATGATTCTTCACAATTTTGGAAGGAAAATCCGCACTGATATCCTGTTGTTTCTGGTTTCCAGTTCAGTTCACTGTAACTGTCTCCACATGGTCCACCGATCACATCGCACAGCCTCGCAGAGACTTGATGTGAAGTAAAGATTTGAGTGCAGGTACATGACATGTACATGGGAGCACCTTTTCAATCCCAAATATGTAAAATCCAGGATCAGTTTTTGTACAGAAATGCTGTTTTCATGGAAGCTCTTCTCTTGTTTGTGGCTGTAATGCTGGCAGCTCCTTCCAGCAGACACACGGCATTGTCCAAGGCTACAGGCGCGTTTGATTTCCTGTGTTACAGGTGTGTTGTGCGCCTGTTGTGTCCTGCAGAGGAAAAGTGCACTCCAAAGTGTTTGAAATGTGGAAAACCGATGGGACCCATCTACTGCTGAGTGCAGCTCCCACTGTGTGTGTGTGTTTGTGTGTGTGCATTCAGTTGCTTGTTCTCTCCTCCTGTTCTCTTGAGAACCCTCTCTTAAATCAGAGTAGAACCCTTTCTCATTTTGTGTTGGCACTCCGTTGAGTCTGTTTGTGTGTGTGCGTGCGTGTGTGTGTGCACGTGTGCGTGTGCAGACGTGTAAAGCCATGCTGTTTCCTTGGTGGCTCTGTGTGCTAAGTGTTAGGAGTGTTGTGTCCGAAGGTGAGCTGCCAGCAGGTTTTACATCTTGTCCGAGTGGTGAGGAATTTCATTCCCTTTTTTATATTCATCTCATGATGCGAACAGTGTTTTAGAGCCACATGGGTTTTGTACAAGTCTTTTGCTGTATCTTCCTCCCTTCTTGTGTTTTCTTTTTCTCAATCTACTTTTTTTTCTCTTTGTCTCTCAGGTCTTGTCCAGGTAAATTTGAAAATGGATCTCTTTTTTCTCTCGGGTTTGGCCTTCTTTAATTCTGTCTTATTATTTTCTGACCTGTGATGTCATGTGGTTCACAGTGTTAACTCAGGAGAAATTAATGCTGTCATGACGAAACCACCCTGAATTGTCCTCTACAGGGTATACCAAGGCAGGGAGTGTGCATTTTCATGACTTGACAGGATTAACTCCATGTTATCCAAATTATATAAAAGATTGTCTGATGTCCACTCTCTAGTCAACACAGCGTGCAGAGTTTTTGTCTGATTCTTTTCTTTTGCTTCTTTTGTTTCCCTTTGCCCATCATTAAGAAAAAAAAAAAACATTTGGTTAAATAATGGTCACTTGGATTTTGAATTTATATGGCAGAAGCATTAAATTGTGCAACTGAGATTTTTTAGCAAAAACATAAGCAGGCTTTTATTTATTTATTTTTGAATTGTTTTTATTTATTTAAAATCAAGGTTTAGGGATAAACTGATGAAACCTGACTAATAGTAGAGTGTGGAAACACTAATGCAGTGTAGTGTGGATGGAAGGGCAAAACGGTGTTTTCAGATTTACCCTCAGGTGCCAGAGGTGTTAGTCAAATTCTCAAGTGCCAACAAGGAGGGCACAACTACTAGCCAGCTTTTAGTAGCACTAGAGCATTCACACACACACACACACACACACACACACACAGAGTCGGACAGGAACAGGCAGGACTTTGTCAAACAAAATAGCAGTTGCCGTTGAATGTTGCCTCCCAGCTGCTTTAGGGAGAATCAGACAGATAGAAATTCATCATCATCCACAGTGTTCCACCTGCAAATATGTGATGAAACTCACACAATTGACTCTCGACACACACACACACACACTCCCTTTTTGAGAGCGAGAGAAAGCAAGAGACACTCGGCATGCAGAATATTCCACCTGCAGTACAAACGTGATGAAACTGGCACAGCACCTGGAAATTAAAGTGTGTCAGGGGAGGAAGAGAGAGGCAGAGATCGAGGAAGGGCGTGACACGGGGCAGAGAGAGAAAAAAGACGATCATTACACAGAATATTCGCCCCGAATTTAAAGTTGGAAACTCACACAGCGAACGCACGCTTTTACGCTGTGGAAATAAGAGGGAGGGAGTGTGGGAGCGAGACAGAGTTGTCCCTCATGGAGGTTGCTTAAAGCCAAATCACCTTTTATCTGCACTCTCTCTCTCTCTTTTTTTTATTTCTGTATCTATTCTTTTCAGTCCTATCTGGTGTGTGTGGGTGGAAGAGAATTGGGGGGTGAGCGTGGTAGATGCTCTGAGCCGAGCCAGTTAAGATAGATCCTTTTTGGTCTGTGTGTGTATCTGTGCCGATCAGCGAAAGATGAAAGCAGTGTGTGTGTGTGTGTGTGGAAAAAAGAGATAGACCCAGTCAGGGGAAGGAGAAAGTGGCATGTAGACTGAGCGAGTATTTTAGAGCTTTAACCACTGTCTTGCGTCATGCGCTTGCACTGTTTCTTAATTGGTTTGTTTTGGCATGTTACAATTATGTGCCATACATGCAGCGAATTTAACATTTTTGTGCTTTGAGTTAGATATCGCATTTGCTCAGGAGCTATATGGGACAAATGCAACACTTTACTCTTTGCCGCCAGGCACAGTTGAAACGCACCATCCCCATCACCGCGTCATTTTCTCTTCAGACTTACTCAACTGTCTGTTGTAAAAAGCTCTTGCTTGACTCCACCGGGGGGGATTGGTTAACGGGAGAGATTCATATGGGTGTAGAGTCACGGGGGGATGGGAGCCCCTCTGTCACACACACATGATAAATGGCCTGTGTGAATGAAGGAGTGTCCTCCCCTTATAGATTAATCCCCGATGCCCATCAACAGTGCCCTGCCACTCAAACTAACATGCCATCTGTTGAGACCTCTCTCACCTCTGCACCACACACACACATGCACACACACACACACTATACGAAGGCTAGATTATAATCATCAGGGAGTCATCATTGTCAGTGACTCTAATGAGATTGGGGCAACATATTAGCACTGTACCAGGGTGCATACTAAAATGACGGGCTTTATCTCCGGCCTGTGCTTGTTGTGACCTGCGCATGCTAATTATCATCAATCAGACCTTACAGCCAGTTAACACACACATGTATAGCGAGAATGGGGGCACTGAGACACACTGCGCTAAAAAAGTGATTGATCTATGATGAGCGCACGTCAGAATGTAAACTGCTGACACTCAGATCTTTCGGGCTCAGAGCAGCGAGTGCCAGAGGTTACAGTTAATTCAACTTAGAGCAAAATAGTCTCAAACGTGCTATGAATAGGTGCATAGAAACAGCAGGAGACAAGGCTTCCCGCCAGCATTGCTGTGTCAAAAAAAAAAAAAGAGTCTCACTTTAAGTACGTTTCCTTCTTGGAGATTCAGCACAAGACTGTTAGAGTTAAATCCCAGTTCTCTTTGTGTGTTTTTTATTATCATTTTCCCATTAAAATGCTGACTTGAGATGCCGTCCTATATGGAAATGGCTCTTGACATTCATACTGGAATTGTTAACTGATTGCTAACACAGAAATCCTAATGGAAACTGCTACACATGCTTGAGATACAGCGCATAACCTAAGTGCTCGCATAGTGCTTAGGGAAATGTATTGATTACTGCTCAGATATCAGATATCTGCTGTTCCCTCACATAGATTTCCTTGTAAACTCGTGGCTTTCTTTACATTCAAAATGTCTCACCAAAAACTTGTTGAATGCCTTCCCAATCTCAAAAGTTTGCACCTTTTGGGGGATATTTTGGAAGTTGCATTGTTGACATCATTGTGTGTAATATGTTGTCCATGGGCGTATTGCGTGTGGGAAAAACATGTCACATAAACAAAACAGAGGCCCAACTTTTCCAGTGTGCACTATACCGCCACTACTGGTCACAAACGCCACTGGGTCCCTTTTTAACATGCAGTTCTGTGGCTGTGGACTCCAAAAGGCTTTGTACTGAATTTTACAATATAAAATAGCATTTGCAAATCTACATTAAGAAAGATGTATTAGCTGGAGAGATAAAAGCATAAGAGCTCAGAATGTACAAATTGGCAGGCAGTCTATCACTACATGTGCTCATATCCATCTTTGAAAAAAAATATATGCATGGACTCACATTCACATTTCTTTTTATCTTTTACTCTCTCTCTCTCGCTGTCTTTCTGCACACATGCACACACCCACACAAACACACACTACCGCACATACACATGCAGCAGGCTGATTTCTGTCTGTTACCAATCAGGCTCCATTTTCCAGTCAAATTAATTCTTTCTAATTCTGAGCTTCCAGTGGTCAACCCCCTGTGGTGCACTTCAACTGAGCTCTGCATGTGTGTGTGTGTGTGTGTGTGTGTGTGTGTGTGTGTGTGCACATGCTTTTGTGTGTCTGTGTATGAAGTAGGGAACACTCTACAATAGATCTTAATTGAGAAGACGGACTGCAATCAGCATATTCTTGTAGGAAATCATTAAATCATTTCTTCCTCCCCTCTCTTTTGCTCTTTCTGTGTCTCTCTCCTTCTTAGTGGTGATTAGCATGGTAATGATCGCATGCTGATTATGGCCATCAGAAAAATCTGACATCTGTGGTCTATCCATCTCTATTTCTCGGGAAATAAAAATAAAATTTAAAAACCTGCACATCCTTCCAAGTCTCTTAATTAATACAGCACATTGAGGAGAAACACAGAATGTCGCTCTTGCAGGGTTTCCTGGTAGAAAAAAAAAAAAATATGTGAGTTGTGGGTGCCAACATTTAAGATAGATTTTTTTAGACTTGTATTGCCTTCTGTCTAGTCTCTCAAGGCAGACACATGGCTTCCACATTTTCCAAATGCTTCTGCCTACTAGGGCTCAATGGTATATAATTCCTGCATTGAATTTGCAACATGGGCATTTGCAGCAGTCACATTGCAAAGGCTGCAGTGTCCGGGCATATTTATGGTATGCTGTCAATCTTTCAAATAATTCAGTTAGGGCACACCAAAAATTAGGGGTAAACCATCAATTCAAAGTTATGACATTAAATACAGGAAGGTTGCACTCTTATATTCTCGGTAAAATACATTATTTAGATTGCAAACATGTTTCGGCAGTTTTCCAAGGCACCCTGTATTTAACATCATGCTGTTGCACAAGCAGGAGTTTTGAATGTTAAAATGAGCAAGGAACAGAACAGAGGAAAAAAAAGGAGGAATTGCTGGTAAGAAATGATAACTCTGCTATAGGGAAGCGTTTCACCTTTAGAAAGGAGGATATGGAGCAAACATTGGTCCTCTGTCGAGACTGCCATGCATTTTCTGGCACAACAAGAGGAAATTCAACAAATTGGTTTGACCAAAGCCCTGTGCGACAAGTGCAAAGACAGATCTGAAAGCCATCCAACAAGACAAAAGACTATTTCTAATGCTTTTCCCTTGTGGTACCGCAGAACAACATGGCACCACTCAATGCTGTGACAAGAGAATGTTTTAAAAAGATGATCATGGGCTCAACAAAAGGTACATCATACCATCAACCGCCTATTTTTGACTATCCTGCAGCTTTACCTTAAGTTTATTTGACCTTCAGTTTCTGGTGTTTCTAATGTGTTAATCACAGAATTTAGCTTGGACTGATAGTTGGCTTATTTCTGGCTTATTTCCTCCTTGAAAATCATCCTAATCATTAGCAATATACATTGTAAAAGCAAAAGAAGCAACCATTTTGACATGAAATAGCAGGTAAACATAGGTGTTACTAATGACATAATTAAGGTTAACAACAGCAGGACGCTGGCTCTGTTACACCTTAATTGAACAGCAGCTTCATTAAAGTTATTAATTACACCTGGTCTGCCTGCCATTGCATGTCAAATTTGCTGCTGTGAAAAAGGTTTGGAGTAAACCGTCTACCCCTCAGTGTGTTTGCATGCCTGAAGCTGATATAGGAAGTGAAGGTGGATATCCAGTCATTTCCTAACATCTACAACCCGTTTTGCAGTTGTGTAAGTAAATCCTGCCGCAAACCACTACCCATACCTAAGCTGGCTCTAGCTAGTCGCAGTCAGTCATAGATGAATCCTGTATGTCTAACGATGTCTCGTTTGACGATTTTGCTGGCGTCCATTCCAACATGGTTTGGGGCATTGCTAATAAATTAGGCATGCACAGCTAGTATAGCCTCAGTTTTGTTTCTGCAGGGAATATGTTTTGTCTTGTGCTCAAATTTTAATTTACTGTAGCACAGATTCTCTTGGGGAGCAAATGAAGATTGTTAAAAAAGGCTGGCTTGACAGGGTACTTTTTTCTGACTTTGGCCTGAATTAACACATTTAAATAAAGCTACAATGACTCAACTCAATAATAGAGACCGGAAATAGTTTGTAAGTGTTGATCGAGATGGAAAAAGTACAAACAAACGGAGTGAATTCGTGCTCATCTATGTCTGGTGTTGTTCTGTCTTTCACTGTGAGAACTGAGCGCTGTGAGGCTGGATGTGAACCTTACAGATGGTTAGTGCACTGCACTATGTAATGGCCGCAGCATGCCTCCAGCGGCTGTATAGGTCTTTCAGTGAACAAAAGAGCTGCCCAGTGGCCACGTAACTGTACTGTACCTTTGCCACTTAGATTTTCAGCACATACAGACTTAATTGTAGTCGCAGTTTATTTTCCATTTTTTTCCCCCCTCCCCATCATGCCTCTCCTTGAGCGCTAATCTGAGAAGCGGTCCTGTATGCTTTGGAAAAGGCCCTTTACTTTCCAGACATAAAGAACCCCTAATGAAGCAGCCTTGACTTCTGGGACTTTGGATCCAGTGGGTATATGATGAATTCTTTGTGCTGCTTTTCTTTCATTCTCCCAATAAATACAGTTGAAAATGGAGAACGAGTGAAGGAGGCTGCACATTGTGGAGGCTGTAGAGTGAATAGAGAACAGACAGAGACAGGAATGTTAATGGAGCCTTCCTTTTACTCACAGCTCGCAGCTATCATTCACCACAGCCCTGTGTGAGATTTTAGCGCTTTCTTTTTTAGTGTTTTTTAGTGTTTTTTATTCACTTAACCTCATAGTGGCATAAAAATAATCACAGAGTTTAAATTTTGGGCCTCGGATTAATGACACTCAGAGCTAATGGACACCATTTGCCAAGGCTCTGCCCTTTTTTCCCTCATGAAACTCCATTTATTAGTTGACCCTCAGTAGGTGTGAAAAAATATGGAAATGGCTGTTTTATTTTATATGGCATTTTTCATGAGCACATACTTACAGTAGAGCACAGGATTCTTGTCAAATTGTGCTACATGACTTTTTATTTTTCTAAATTGTGACTTATGGAGAGGAAATAGAGAGCCCATCTTTATCAGTTTTCTGATTTGTGCTCCTGAGAGAAGTGCACTCTATTGGTTGGTGGTGTTGCCAAATGTTTGATGTTTTCCGACCCAGTAATTGCTCAAAAGTCACCCAAACTGATACAAAACCGCCCGAATATTTTAACAACAGTGTTGTGGCACACCACAGTTCTTCAATATAGTATAATAATTATAAAACAGCAACTCAAATGTTCACAAACACACTAGCATGCAGGTAGAAGGCAATAGAATGCATCGTACAATGCAACAATGCAGCTATTTTCCAATTCTGGCCTCTGTCTTAAAGATAAAGAAAAAATAAAAGGACAGCTCAAATATCAAAATAAAAAGGCTTTATCTAACTTCAGAAATGCAACACAACCCTTGACAGTATGCCAGCTGAGTGGTGTTTGTGTGTTTGCAGTGTGAGCCGTGGGAGGGCGGTCATGATGGTAATTCAACCAAAATGAGTAAAAATTATGTCATATCAAAGTTGTGCTGAGTGACTGAATGTGGAGAGAAAATAATTAGGTTTGTTTGCATAACTAAAGAATACAGTTCATGACAGTATATATATTTTTAAGTTATTATAATTTTTATGCATTTAAAAACCTAACCAACTCATGACAACCAGCCCAAATCCTGTCCACTTGCCCAATCCTGTTTTTTTTCCCCCACACAATGTGAAACCCAAAACCGCCCAACCTGGCAACACGCAGCCGGTATATGCGCTGATTATCTGGCCATCTGACAGTGAGCTGTCAATTTCATAGCCTGTGTGAAGAGAAAGAGTTTAATGCGTTGGGCAGAAACCATATGCTATGCTGCTGTCATGAAAATCTTTTTCATGCTCTACCGGCAGCAGGAGGAGAGGATGCACCTCAGTCATCAAGCACACACTAACATGTTATAATTATGTTTGAATGAAAGCCCTGATTTATTCAAACAGGATGTGGTCAGTTGTGTTACTCAGGTAGTGGAAAGAAAATTTAACATCACAATATATTGGACTGAATGCCTCAATATTGATATTGTGACAGTATTGTAGGAAGAACTGTTGGTTCTTTTATAAGACATTTACACACAAGATTGTTTGCCTGGCAGAGGCAAATAACAGAACAACAACAAGTCTACTAAGTTCAGTAGATTCCATACCTTTACTGTAATACATTTAAAACCAGGAGCAGACAACGCTTAGGCACCATATTTCGGTATCCAAAATCCCAGGCAGTATCCTGTCTCATGCCGCAGTGCAAATGTATGAACAATATATTACCCTTCCCAGCACAGCACTAGTGAAAAGTTATTTGTTATGCTAGCTGTGCACTTTCACATAATGTGCTGTTGCCAGTAGAAAGCTTGTCTAAAAGGTATCATTTCAACTCACCAATTATTTCAGTTGGATTGCTGGTCGTCGGATTAGTGATTGGCAATCACGCTGTTAAAAAATCAGTAACTGGAATCAGCCGCAGAAAACCTAATCAGCACGTTCCTTATTGAACATGCTTAGTTGTGAAAATTACCTTTTGTACTATTGTTTTTCCCCCTTCCCAGCAGAATCATGGCCCCTCTTCCTCTCTTTATCTCTGAATCCAAATCGAAATCAAATTAAATATCACGTTTTGGCCTCTGCCCGGCCACTGTATTATCTGGCTACTCTGGAGAAAGAGAGAGTGAGAGAGAAATGTAGTAAGGGAGATCAGGGCAAAGATAGTGAGACAAAAGAGAGATCCAGATGTGTCCATCTCTCTAGCAGCTGTCAACTGGTCTCTCTAGGAAATAAGAGGAATGCTGTGGAGTGAGGGTGAAACGTGAACACCATGAATCTCATTATTTCACCACTGTTGGATTTATTTTTTTCTTGTTTGTTTTGACTGCATGCTTCAGCGCAGGGCTTCATTCCTGCGCTTTTCCACACAGATCCTTCCATGAATTGCAAATTTCATCAGCTGGGACCCCAACACCAGCGATAGGAAGATTAAAAGACAGTCAACAGACTGAAAAAGTTAGAGCATAACTACTTTACAGGAAAAGGAACTTGGGAGTCACTGCTTGAAATCTCCCAACTGCAAATTTAAAGATAGTGACAGAAAGTGTGCAAGTAGTTTTGTGCAGTGGACCTGTTCTGCTCAATTCTGGTCTACTCTGTTCTATTCCATTCTGTTATGTTCACTTTTATTCTTTTATTTTCTGTGTATTGGATGAAAAAGATTCAAAATCAGAAAGACTTGATTGAAAAGACAAGAGTGACTTTCATTTCAGTCTCCTTGTCACTGTATGTGTATAGGTTGCAAGACCTGATGACAGTATTACATTTTCTTACATGTGAATTTTTCTTGAATGTAGCATGCATGGAAAGAAAAAAAAAAGTCATTGCTTTAGAAGTGATTTCAAGATGTGGATTTTTTTAGGATCACATTTGGTGTCATGTCGACCACAAACAACAAAAGTAAAAAAAAAAAGTTAATGTAAATTGTTCCTCTGTAGTCAAAATGTGTAAATATCATCATCTTAGATTTTCTTGTTTTCTGAAAGGCAGGGGTAAGAAAGACTATAATTTTCTCCGATCACAGTGCACACAAAACAAACGCTGACATTATCTTAGGCTCCAAATGAAGTTAAAAAAGTGGTTAGCTATTTCTTTATGTGTTATCACTTACATTTTTGAGCAAACACATGAATAAACACACATTAACTCTGGTGCTTCCCATCTGTGTGATCTGACATGCACACACTGACGCTCTTTTTTTCTCTGTCTTCTCTCTGTGTGTCATCAGGAGATGGCAAAGATATTGAACCATCCTCGCGTGTATGCCTTCCTCCATGTTCCTGTGCAGTCGGCCTCAGACAGCGTCCTGATGGACATGAAGAGAGAGTACTGCATCGATGACTTCAGACGAGTGGTGGACTTCCTGAAAGAGAGGTAAGGCAGAACACACACTCCCGACGGGCTTCTGATGCTGTGTGCTCGAGGCTGTTGCATGTCAGTGTCCAGCTGACTCCAACATTTTAAATGTCATGCTCTCTCTCTCTCTACCATCACTCCCTTCACACTTCCGCCCTGTCCAAGAGTGTTGTGGTGATGATGTGTTTTTGTTGGCCACAGTGGAAGTTACTTTGACCACGGCTCCCCTCAACAGATTTCCAGTGGATTTTCAATTGACCCAGTGAAATCAGGGAGGGGGGAAGGGGACTATGAATTGGTATGCGTCCCTTTATGTGTCTATCCGTTTGTCACACAGTGGCATAACTTTCAAACAGGCGCTCGGATTTCTGCCAAATCTGATTAGATTGCTCATGGCCAGGGAAGAAGCAGCTAAGCTCACCTCCTGGCCAAAAGGAGTTGTGGCAGGTTATAGAAAGGTTTGTAACTTCTGATCAAATTCATATGTCATGGGCCACAGAGGACCTGAGTAACTTTTCAGGCTGACCAGCCAAAACGGGCCGTGGGGGGCAGTGGGGTGCAGCATTCCACACATTACCACATTATCCCTATAATGGCAGGGGCAGGAGGTTTTGACATGACGTCATGTCACGTCATGTCATGCCATGTCAAAACCTCCAGCTCCTGCCATTATAGCGATACTGTGCCTTTAGAAGAAATTACAGGAGACTACACTCCCTTACATGCTTGCTCACCAGCTCACATGTACAGGCTGCTGAAAACAAAACACCAGCTGCATCTGAGGTAGTGCTTGGTAGTGTGTGTGTGGCTGTGATAGCGTGACAGGGCACAGGTGTTTGTTTTTTTTTTGGTTTTTTTGAGCGCCACACAAGCACCCTCCCTCTCTCCCTGACTTGCCCATTTCCATTTTCTTCCCATGTCTCTCTTTCGGCTTGCTCGCAGCTGACTCACTGTGTCATTACTGAGTCATCAGTGAAAACTGAACTCATGTCAATACTTACAGGATAGTATTGTTTTGGATTGGGAAAGCACAGTGTGTGACTCAGTATCCAGGTATGTTGACAACCTAGAGCTTTTCACTTTGGCTGTTTCTCTTTTTCTTATGGAGCAGACATGCTAAACAGGATTAAATGTCACTTTCTCCAATTACTGGATTTACTGATATGATGTCCAGAATGATTACATTTGAAGAGGCAATGAAATTTGTCCCCAGTGGCGTCCTTGATCACAGATGGGAACTGCTAGTGTAGAAATTTGCATTTGAACACTCAAAGTGTTCAACAAGGAGGCTTGCCATTTATACTTTGCTGGGGATATTAGATGTGAATGCAACCAGCACTTAATAAATTGTGTAACTGTGATGTCGGCTTGATAAAGTGCTGCTTTCTCTGACTTTCTTGGACATCCTGGAGGTCTAAAAGTGGCAGTAAATGGTAAACAGTAAAAACAATATTCATACTGAGCATGATCACTCTTCATCTTATAGTAACTGTGTATATGAGAGTCCTTTCTGTTATATGATAAAGGCGAAGAAAAGCAGGTCAACTTATTGCAGGTTTATGGTGAAAACATCATAGATCCAAAATGTCAACCTTTTAGAAACCAAAAACGTGAGACTGTAATTGTTGAACTGAAGGTGGCATTTGAATAACAAGGACAAGTGTTTGAAACTTGGGAAGACTACGTAATCAAATGGGAAATGTGGAACTGACAATAATACTGCCAGCCTGTTTTGGGCTTGCCTTCCAGCACTTCATGTTCAAACTATGCTCTACCAATGTACACGCATTTTTACACACACACACACACACACACACACACACACACACAGGTTCCAAAGGTCAACATGTATATTCCTGATATGGATTAAATATTGCCCACGATTAAAGATGAAAAAAGAAAAAAATAAGTATAGCCTATCCATAGTACTAAACACGTACATACTGTATTAATGCACATGGATTTGACCTTTGACCAAGCGCTAAATCTTTCTCTTGATAAGAAATGATGTAAATTTAATCTCATACTTCATGAAAGATAATCTGTTAGAGAACTTGGGCATGATTAATTATGGAGATAAACGCCGGGCTTGGTGAATAAATATAGATTTGATGTTATGATAATACCTTATGAAACGATTCATATGAAGATGAGTTTGGGTCAGATTTCTGTCATAAATCTCTAGATATTACCATCCGGTGCTTAAGGAAGATATTTATGTATGTGATGGTATTGCCAGATAATAACCCTTTAAGCTTTTTTGTTTGTTTCTTTTTTTTCCTGGAATTTAATGGCAAGTATGCATGATTTAGATGTGTGTAAGGTATTTCTGCCTCATTTGATGATCTGTGCTGGAGAGTTACAGCAAAGATGAGAGAGTGTACATGGTGGAGAAATCTAATGTCAGGATATGAACAAGGACATGAAGTCATTCCATTTAATATCCAGATGAACTCAAGGGTGTGTCTTATTCAGGTCAGGGTGCGGTCATTTACACGTGGCAAAGCTTTGTATTGAACTATGTATGTCAAGTTATGGTCTTTAATCTTAATCATCACCATGTCTTTTGATGTTGCAGATTAAAGGCATTTTGTTAGTGTACATTTTGCTGTAAGCAGATAAGATCCATGCATTACAGCAATCAATAGATTTCATGTAGTATAACTCATTTCCATAAATAGCTACAGCCAAATGGTTGCTTATAGAATGTGAATTTGAAGGGAATGAGACTTTTATTCGGGTCAGGGTACAGGTAAGTTTTCATGTATTGAACTTTATTGATACAGTTTGTATGAGGTCTTTTTTTTGGTGCAAGACAAATGACTGTAGGAACCTTCAGTGCAAGTAAATGAAAAACTAAATGGACCAAATATGAAGTCATAAACTTTCATCTGACACCACCGATGATACTTCATAACCAGACCCCAAACGTCAGAATGGACCGGCAGTGAAGGGAGAGAAATTGCGAAAAACCAAAAAGCATATCTGGAGATTCACGTACAGTTTTGTTGATCACTCTGCTTCCACTTCTCAATGCTCAGCATGTTTTTTCTGTACTCCATCCTTTGAGTAGACATGTCCTCAAACTGTCTGGACTGTGTGAAGGTCTAGAGAAATTGCCTGTGGATTCTCTCCCTCCTTTCAGCTGAATTTAGATGTTTAGCCATGGATCTTATTGAGAGTGAGTTTTATTACACAATCAGGTAGGGTTCAGCGACTTGCTCAAGGTTCCTTATGGCTACTGTTGGACATAATATACATCACCTGTGGTGTGGGCATTGAACCTGTGACCTCCTAGTTATGGCAATGCATTTCTTTCTACTCTGCTGCTCAATTTCTACGGCAGCTCAGTTTCTGCACTGTGATTGCAGTGATATATATATTTTTTAACATATACATGCAGGTTAAAATGTGTTGCATACTGATTCATCTTTCATGTGACAGCATTAAGACCTGATCCCAGTTTTCAAGTTGTTATATAATGCTGCTGCAGGATAACAACCTGTTATCTGCTGTAACTCAGTCCAGCGTTATGAAAAACGGCCTCATTTTCAGATTGACAACCATGTCAATTTTTTTTTTCTCTTTTTTGGCATCATACAGTGTGCTATGAATGTGTTTCCATGGAAAAACATTAAAAAAACAACTTACTGTAGACCAAAAAAAAAAAAAAAATACAGAAAATGGAGTTACATGACAGTGGTAATGCTGACATCACATGATGATCCCCTCATTGTCAGTGTTCCATACTAATTAGGGTCCCACAAAGCTCCCTAAACCCCCTTCTGCCCTGCTTTTCAGGAGGGAGTTATTGACTTGAACACTCCATTATAGTGTTTATGCTTGTGTGTGTGTGTGTGTGTGTGTGTGTGTTTCCCCGCTAATGTCTCTGCCATGTTTGAACAGATATGAGGGAATTAGGGCTAGATTATTGAAGTCAATCGCCTGTCAAAAAAGGGAGAGACTGTGTCACTCTGAGTGTATTTTTCATATGTGATTGTACGTGTGTGTGTGTGTGTGTGTGTGTGTGTCTGTCTGTCTGTCTGTCTATGCTTGAATAAAGGGGCAGC